>NW_028292586.1:11443352-11597949 GCF_029948245.1 Actinia tenebrosa | reverse complement strand
AAAAATACCAAGGAGAGTCCCAAGAACTCTAGTCCCTGGTAGATTTTGTCCCTACACGATAAAGAGCGAAGATGTCCTCAACAGAATACCGAGATTTTTAGTCTACGCATCTTGTACAGAGGAGATCTGTAACCCAGCATTATGCAGCCCTGTTATGTACAGTCATAAAGTTTTGATTCAGAAATGTGATGGGGTGTGGGAATGGAGCGAGAAGACCCTTCCTGTGGCTTTCGTTCGAGTGGTTTAGAAGCATCTATACCTCAGGGTCAAGTAATTCAAGTGGAGCTACAAGACAAGAAAACACAGTTGGTTTTTTTTTTTTTTTAATTAAATGGACTACATCGACGATGCGGCGGCCATCTTGAATCACAAGGCATTCTGGGTAATCCAGGGGACAAATATACAAAGCTTTGCTTTGTCACAATAACGGCGTCGATTGACATTTACGGTTCATAAAAAAGCAATTTGACAAGAGCTGAATTTGAAATAATGAACAGTTCCACAACTGTGGAAATTCTGAAATATCGAGGGGTCATCATTTCAGCATCATTGTTGTTGTTGTTGTTTTTGCCTTCTGAACGACCTATAATGCCTTGCGATTTAAGATGGCCGCCACATCGTCGATGTAGTCCATTAGGTGAAGGTTTTGTTGCATGTTATATTTTGCATGTTGAATTATATTATTTTAATATGTAAATAACGTCAGCACAGAAGAAATTATTCCGGGGACAAACGTGCGGACAGATTTATTGGGGAAAATTCATATCGCCGTGCGACCTTTCGCTGATGGTATTCACATCGCCCATAGTGCAATTCGGGCTCGACATGTAGCATCCAGCTGATCTGAGGGAAAATGTTAGCCAATCAGAATCGAGAAAATTTGCAAAACTAAGGTGTCACTTTTCCTCTTGAAATTATTGATTCCCAGGTGAACAAATTGGGGATTGGGGGGGGGGGGGGGGGGGGGGGGGAGCGTTGCTAATATTAAAGAGATTGATAACAGTAACACAATATCCAATGAGTTTTAAATATTTTTATTGCAATGGTGGACAGGTTTTCATTTTTCGCTGTTCAATTTTTCACAGGCTTCACGACACCTTCGTTTTGCAGTGATGTCATTTCTACGTCACATTTTCAGATCAGCAGCATGCAACAAAAACTTTACTAATCGTTGTTTGAAATAGAGTGTATAAATATAATGCATATATTAAAAAAATGTGTAAGCAAAATCCCAGACAAAATCATTGTACTTTGTAAATGAATCTCGTAAAAGAATCGCATTCGATAGCAATTCGTAAATTATATTTGTTACGATTTGTATATATTTGCATATAATAACTCTAGTGGAGTTTAAACTATATTATTACCTATACAAGGTTTAAATTAAACGTTCAAATAAAAGCGTATTGAAAACCTTCCGTGTCAAATGTCTTGGATTTTTGGTTCGAATGGTCTCATTGGCTAGATATGGCTAGCTTGATATTACTCAATTCAAAAAAGTTAATGAAAAAAATGAATGATGAAGAGAAGCATGGGTGGCGTGCAAGCTAAAGCGCCGCAACTCACCAATGCGACCCGGGTTCGTATGTGAGTTGAACTCTTTATTGGTTTTCTCTTGTGCTTCGAGGGTTTTTCCTCAGATTTCTCCGGTTTTACCTCTCTCCACAAAAATCTACTTCTAAATTCTAATTCGATCTACTGGCTGCCTTAACAATCAAGTTGCATTAAGCCGTCCATCCAGGAGTGGTAAACACATCATTAGAATACTTTGGAACGAGACTGAAGCGGCTGCGAGAGAGACTACTCATAGGAATCCGTGACAATATAGATCAGATATACCAATCAAACACATACCGACCATGCAACTTTACTGATACGGGTTCTGTTAGAAGTTCTGTACTAACTAACCACCAAAAAGAGAAAACAAGCAAACCGGGGGGTGGGAAGGGAAGGGGAGGGGGAAGGGAGGGGGGGGGGGGGGAGGGGGTGGAGGAAGAAAAGAAGAAGAAATGAAGAAGAAGAAATGAAGAAGAAGAAATGAAGAAGAAGAAGAAGGAGAAGAAGGAGAAGAAGGAGAAGAAGAAGAAGAAGAAGAAGAAGAAGAAGAAGAAGAAGAAGAAGAAGAAGAAGAAGAAGAGAAGATGATGATGAAGAGGAGCAATTAATACAAGTACAATCAAAATTCAAAGACACATCGCGAATAAAAAAGACTATTTGAGGGATAGGGAATCAAGGGTGGTGTAGCGTGGTATAACTACCCCTTCTAACTCATTCTGTGTGGTTTCAGGTTCAATTTACACAAATTCGAAATATGGCGACCAATTTAGTGAAATAAATTAGAAACTTAAAGGAAGACTTCTTCTCGAAAACCGACTATTAACAGTGGCAATTTTCTTGACACTTGGAAAGAACAACAACAATAACAACAATATTAACAACAACATTAACAACAACATTTACAACAAATTAATAACAAGTGCATAAATAGTTGATAGAAATCTCTGGGGATTAGTTTTCTGGCCAACTGGACGTTGTGTACCTGCTGTTAAGGTGGGATCAACGCCCACAGCCATTATATATTTTGTATATGTATGCCATGTCAAATCTAGAAGGAAAAAAAATGAACTTGATTATCGTCGACGAATTTTTCTGAGTTTTCTGGAGTCTCTCCATCAACGTGAGCAAATTTCCTGACCCCATGGTCCCTTGGGGTCAAGGTCGAAAAGCGGTATTCCTGACGAAGCTGGAAGTCGAAAACTAAGAGAAGAAAAAGAACAAGAAGACAGGAAGAAGAACAAGAAGAAGAACAAGATCAAGAAGAAAACTCTTTGACAACATTTCATAGATCAGTTTTAAACCAGTGTTTTCTACACATGATGAACACTGATCGTACAAGTAGTAACGTTTCTTGGAAGTAAACCGTTACAATGTTGCAATGCATATACGTACTGCCGTAACTCAAGAACGACAACTTAGTGCGGGAAACGACAATTCTACGTAAAATGCGCTATCTTGTTTTTTCCATTGCTCCACTTTACTTTACCTTGCTTTGCTTTGCTTCGCTTTACCCCATAACAAAAGAAGAAAAAAAAAAAAAAAAAAAAAAAAAAAAAAGAAACTATTATAGAAAGAAAAAGCTTTTCTTGAAAATCTACTAAGAATATATATATCATATAAGTACAAATATGTGTAATGTCGGCTCGTGCAGTATAGTAGTAAGTTATGTGTGCGTGAACTGTAAGGGCGACCGAAATCAAATGATTCATTTCATTAACAAAGTTATACGTATGATTTACAGAAGTGAGGGAAAATAAATAGAGTTTTAAACAAATAATAGTTGCACGACTTTTAAAAGCCCTTTAAATAGTTAATAACTTTTAAATGCCTGTTAAATAGTTGTTTAAAAAAAACGAACTTCAACCTCCGGATGAAGACGGGAAATGGAATTCTTCGTACGACTTTACTCATGGAAGGGTAATGCCTCCCCCACAGCAGTTCTTATAGTGTCGTTGTCGTCAAGAAACGAATGCGCACATGCGGAGGGAACGTTGTGTGACGGCACTAAAAATGGATGCAAAGGAGACTAGGAAGAGTATAAAGAATAAATAAAATAAAAAAGGAAAAAGAGAAACACGATTGAAAAAAAAAAAAAAAAAAAAAAAAAAAAAAAAAGAAAAGGAAAGAGAAAAGAATAGGAAAACGCAAAGAAAAACTCATCAAAGAGATGAAAAAGTTAAACATTGCCTATTTTTTTTTTTTTTTTAATGGTAAGTTGCATTACGAAATCTTTTACAGAACGCGCAGTTATTACGAAATGAAATCATTGAGATTGTTCCTGCATCTAGTTTAAAGCTTAAAAAAACATTTAAAAATATTTGCCTCACATTACGAATATTAGACTTGCGGAACAAATCACCAAAAAGCTTTTCCAGCTGATGGAAACACAGACACTGCGAAGCCACTATCCCGAGCTAAAAATTGCAAGTTGTTCCTGTAATTCCTAGAAAAAAGCACATACGCGGCCTTAAGTTACACGACCTTGATATATTAACATAATGAGCTCTCCTACCGCACTGTATTAAAATTATATCGAACAATCCAGAATTTTAAAAAACGTTGTCCATTCTGAGCTCTGATTGGACGGTGCTTCTACATACCATCGTGCAACCGGAAACCACACGGAGAGAAAGTCCTTCATTTGGATGCACTATGATCTATGGTACATTAATACGTCAATTATTTTTAGTTTAAATATTACCTATTAGGTGTATTCATGGCAACGGAACTTAATGCTAGTAGAGGCTTCCTCCGCTCTGTAACGTGGGACATTTATCACTTGCATCATTGCAATTTATTTGTTTTAGCGGGATTCTTTCCTCGTGAGAAAATGACAAGAAAAAGGTATAAAAAGACGGGCACAGAGGTGACTTTTGAGTGACTTCCAAGCCGAAAGCAGTGTTCATATATTAAGGTTCCATAGCATTAATATGATACTACCATTGTTAGCGGTGAGTTTTCTCAAAGATAATATTTTATCAATTATGAATGAGACTATCAGATGGAAGCATATGCAGCGATCATTTGTACGTAATAATGACTTTATTTATTAGAGTTTTGGGAGTTTCGAGCCGGAATGACCACTGATTTCAATCCATTCTTTGTCATCCTACTTCTTATCTCTAGTTTAGCCGAGAACCTGTCAGTTAGCTGTCAGTTAGCTGTCAGTTAGCTTTTTTTATTTTTATTTATTTATTCATTATATACTAACGTTTCCTAGGTCATGCTACAACCATGATCTTCTTCTAATTTTACTAATCAAAAAAAAATTATTCTAAAAATTTAAAAAATCTGTAAGACTTATTAATGCCTAGATCAGAGAGTATATATTACTTTTTAGCATAGGATTTGGTTTGACAAAAAGGTTTTCTATTTTTTTCATATAAAGGGACTCTCTTTCGTTCCTCGTAGGGTCATAGCCCGGTTGGTTTACAGTTTTGACACTTGGACTTAACGCTCAAATTTGAGGCAAACATGGAAAAAAAGTCTTATTTTACCATTAAATTATATATAAATTCCTCGTTACTGAGTTAGATTTTATTTTACGAAAATATTTTTGATTTTCGAAAAGAAAAATGTGCTAGCACAGGAAGCCCAAGCAAAAAAGGTTTAATTTGAGAAGGACGTAAGCGACTACCAATACAAGAAAAAATATGCAGCTATATGCGGAAACTGTGACCGTAATTATGTTTTTCTGTGCTAAGAATCAATTAATTACCATACAAAATGTTTTTAACCATTGTTGAATTGAATTGTTTATTTTCACAATTTCTTTCATGGAAACCACACGGACTTCTTAAAGTTTTTGCTTGGGGTTCCTGTGGTGCAATGGGATCGTTTAGCAATCAGTGATGTCTTCAGAGACCAAGTGAAATCGTTGTTCAAACAACTTACTACATTTTGAAGAAATTTTGTCATTAGAACTAAATTACGAAAATTTGTTTTTACGCTGAAGCATTATTATAAAGTCAAAATGCATAACTGTTTCCGATGATATGGGGTACAGACTGTTGCCCGATATATCAGTTATTATGATGAAATAATAGCCTTACCTTTGCCTCACAGCTTGTTTTAATCTTTCTTGAGAGTTTTAGTAGCTAAGATGACCGATTTATTCGACATCAACTTTCAACTCTTTTCAGCTTTCACTTTTCGGTTCGGTTACACTCATACGTTTTGGAAACGAAAACCGTTATGATAATGCGAGAAATTTTAAAGACCATAGACAGATGCATTTGCACAGGTTAAGCTTCGTTTAAAAATATTTTAGTTGATAAGGCAGCTATTCACAGACCTTTAGCATTGGGTTTAATGCTAATCTCTAACCGCTAGGAGTCAGGCTCCGAAAAACGCCCGCAAACATTACGCATCAATGAAATTCAATATGGAGGACTTTCAGCAAGTGACAACTTCGTTATAACGCCTTGGTTAATGTCGAAAGTTTGACTGACGTCGAACTGCAGTTTAGATTTAGGGTCTAAAAAGAACGTCATGCTAACAGTTATGGATAATCCGTGAAAAAGAACTGAGATGTAATTAGATTTTTCGAAGCTTCAGCTATTGAGTGTCACGCAAACTTTTGTTTTATGCAATTAAATAATGAAATAACAAAAAACTAATTTTAATCACAAATTTCTGGCATAATAAAGTACTTGTTTATTGAAGTTGTCGTAATAATGGCATTTCTGTATCATACGGGAACTTCGAATTCATGCAGAACTTTAATTGGATCGATCGGTGTCATACGAGCAAGTTCGTCAGCCTTTAGATTTGCTACAAGTCGACTACTCTTCTTCCTCCGACGAAACCTTCCTGTTGCTCTCGCAGGAACACGATTTAAATAAATTAATTAATTTAATTAATTTAATTTAAAAAGTAAAAATAATAATAAACGGGAAGAAAAGAGAAAAAAGGGGAAAAAAGGGGGAAAGAGATATCGAGTTTACAAAATCGAATAGAGGGTCATGAATTAATACAGCGTACATTCTACTATATTGACATTTTATATGTTCTTTAAATCGCAGACGTTTGCTCTGATGTTTGCTTTCGTTCCTGGAAGCGACGAGGCAACAACAGCACCCGTCACGAACTACGCTGCACTGGCCACATGCCTTAAGGTGTCCAGTCCCTTAACAGCCACGGCCACAAAGATTCTAGACCACGTGACTGTTAACCAGTATATCATTGTTCCACCCTCTGGTCTTCTAAGCTCCAACTCAAATAGGCAATCTACGACGACTGTAAGTAGCAAAGGCTGTCCTTTCGTGTGGAGAACAGACTTTGATAACAACAGACGCCCATCTATCTTGCTCAAGGCCGTCTGTCCCACAAGTAACGCAATCTGTACTAAATGTCACGCAATAACCTATGGTCACCGAGTGTTGAAGTATAAATGCAATGCATTATGGGACTGGGCTACAGTGAATCTTCCTGTTGCGTTTGTACGAGTTTGACAGCGGGAAACCGGATCCTGGAATAATCAACGAAAGTTATAGAAACTAAAACATAATGTGAATAATTAATATTTAAAAATGGAACCTGATCTATGCCTGTCTTTGGACTAACTCTATTTAACTCTCATCATGAACTGTCAAATATTTCTGTGCTCTAAAAACATGAATTATTTAAGCTAAAAAATGCAGAATTTTGTGTCCCTACCCGAATTACTATTTCCCTTGATAGAATCAAAATAAATAGATATTATATTCACTAGTAATGGAATATTAGTTGCTTAAGAACAAACCGAGAAATAGACCATTTTCTAATCACAAAATATCGCTGCACTCCTTGATCACAGACTCACTTGGTCGCGCGGGGAATAGAAAACTTTGTACTGAATGTACCTTTGAATAAAGATGGGAGGGAATCATCATTTGTTATTTATTTTAAAACGATCTCCTAGCTGGGTAATTGATGAACGCAATTTTGATAGGTTGGTTGTTGGTTTAACAATAAGTTGCTTCACGCTGTAGACTGAAACATTTATCATCTTCTTCCGTGTTGACCATTCAATTATAATCTATCAATTAGCCAAAGAGGAACTTAATGGATACCTAAGGAGGTATGTATCGTTGATGAAATTCCTGTTTAGGCCCAAGCTATGGGTGACATATAATAAATATATGGTTCTGCACATCTGGATCAGATGACTACGAAAACAGGCGCCCAGTAACGTCTCATATAGAGACCTTGCCACGATTAGTAGAATAAGTAATTATGTTATTATGGATGCATGCAAATGAGATGCAAATGAGACAACAAGCATTGTATCGGCCCGATAGCCTCACTTGTATGATTCTTAAAACAAAAGAATTTTTCACTAAGGGCTCAACTGTTATAACAGCAATTAAATTATCATCCTAGAACCGGTCTAAAAATAACCACATAAATAGCCTTCGCTGGTCACATCAATCGGCCACGCACGTGACAGACAGAGACAGACATGATTGAAATGCTTTAGTCGTATGGCACCTCATGTATGGTACAAACACTTGAATCGCCAAATACATTTATTGGACGACGTTACCACCCTTTGGTTAAGAAAAGTGGGAGAAATGCTAGTCAGTTCACTATTCTTACTGAATAAGTTAGCACGGAGCAGTATAAATTAACTCAACATACATGACTTATTGCAGAACGTCATTTGGAGCTTCGCAAAGCGATTTTTGCCCCACCCACCCTCCCCTAGGACTGGTGGCGCGCGGTGGTGTCCATGTTCATCTTCCTCGCTGTTTACCTCATCACAGTCGCGGATCTCACCCTAATATAACTTTGGATTTAGCGAGTATATATTACTATCAGCATTTCTCGAACCTTTCGCCTTTATTTTTAACTTTCTGATGGTGCGGGATGAACATGACACGAGCTAGACTTTTAAAACTACAAACTTAGGGTTATTAGTTTAGCTAAAGCCTTGGTAAACACCATTTAACTTGTCTAATCTTTGACATCTATATTTGAAATTTTTGAAACGACTCGGCTTCCGTCAAAATTCAATGCCATTTTTTACTAAAGTGACCGCGTCATCTCAATCACTGTTTCTTAGTTCACGGCTCAGCCAATGGCCATCGCAAACCACTTTCACTTTATTTGCTCGGTTATGGTAGTTGAAGGAGTATCATACAATTTTTAATTTGTAAACAGTTTTTCACGTCCAGATATGTTTAAACAGAGATGGTTGCATTAAAAGTGACAACATGACAAAGATATTTGCAATAATAGCTGAGTAGTCAAAACAGCCCTTTTCTTTCAAAGACTCAAAGATGCCGAATGTTGAAAGCTTGACATATCTATTGAGTTCTCATTTTTATTCGACTTTTGTTTACTTTCACGGGCTTTTTCTCTTAACCATTGCTTGCCAAATGTCACTAAGTTCATTCTTCTGAGGATCTTAATTACTTTTCTTTGATTAATTCGCTAAAACATCGAGATAACTGGTTTATTAGAACGTCTTGAGCACTTCTGCAAACCCGCCACCTGCGAAAGAAACCGAAGTCATACTCGAAAGTTACCCTTAAAAAACAACATGCTTCTTGCTTTTGGTTTAGTCTTGTTCTTACTGTGTTTCTGTGACGGTAAACGTCGTCCTGCCCAGTTAAACGTTTTTCTCGACGCCAAAGAAGTATCTCGTTTTCTCTACGGTATGTTCTGTTGATTTTCCTTTACAATAATTGTCAATTGAATGTGATTGTTTATGTTCCTTTGGGGTTTATTGTGCTGTCCGTTGGTCAAGTTTTCTCTTGCAAATCCAATCATTAAAACGAATTTTCTCAATACACACGGACTGCTAGTTGAAGATTTGTCTCAACGTGGCTTGGACAGGGAGTGACTAGATCAAGTGAATCACTCCAAATTACTCCCAAACTCAACTTGAGGAACATGATCAATTTTTTCTAAGCTGTCCTGACTTGATATTTAGTAATTGGGTTAACTGGCAACGAAGAGACTCAAAATTTTACAAATCATAACGTCTCGTGTCTTTTGTGTCGTTGGTCCAATTTAACGACAGCAGGGAATATCAGAACGATTGAGCCATTTGCATCACTTCGTCGCACTAAGGAGTTAATGCAAACACTACAACGTGCGGGAATTAATAGGCTGATTCGCAATTACGACACTATATACATACATTAATTATTTCTGAGTGTCAAGAGCTTCGTCGTTAGGAATTAATGATAACGGTTAAATTAAGTACCAGTAAAATGGTTAGACTTGATATAACATTTTTCGATAATTTTTGAGCTATGCTCTCTAAGTCATGGATAAACTCTCTTAACTCAGTCAACTTGTTTCATGAACTCTAAGTATTTAAATCTTTGTTACCATCTAAAGTACTTTACATGTTATCTTTTGATTCATCTACGGGCCGCTTGAGATGTGAAGTGTAATCAATCCGAGAACAAGCCTCTGAGAGAGCATAAAGACTAAACAAGGGAGTATTCAATCACTAGCTATGTATTCTATCTACCAAATAATTTATATAAATAGAGTGCATACCATATATCCGTGACTGAAAAGCTAACTTTCAAAGGTTGTACAAATTAGTACAAAGTTTTGCAGGTCTAAGATCTACGGAGGTCTACTCAATTTATTCATTTGTGCAAACTTGTGTAATTTCTTACAAAACTTTTCACGGACATATGCATGGTATGAACTCTACCGACACTGTGTCCCAAATATCAGCAATACTTACTTAATGGAAAGCGTTGACAGCCGCAAATATTATTAGGGTAATAACACAGATACTGCGCCATTTCCCCATAAAAATAGGAAAGTCGAACATCATAGTTTAAGAGAAAAGCACTTTCCCCGGCGTTCTCCTTAATTCTGGAAATGCATGCATAAAGTGAAAATGAAACTTCAAAATGGGAACTGGTTTCCCTTGCTTCCTACTGCACTTTGCCCGAAAAAGGATTAAATACGACTTTGTTCCACGGCCAAGTAACTGGATCATTCTACTGAGGGTCGAATTGAAAAGGAATGTCATAATGATATCCGCAAAAAAACTGTGGCTCGTTCTTGGTGTTGCAGGGCACCTGAGCCATAATGTCTAATTGAATTAAATAATTTCATTGCTGGAAGCATTCATCAAGGTCACGAAGGATTTAGTGACAGTTCACGGGGAAGCCAATGTTGTTTTATGAGTCCTTCAGCATTGTTATGCGCTCAGAATTTTTGGCTTGAACATTGGACTTCCGGCATAGACATGAAGATAATAAAACAATAGCCTAAAATAATGATTTGGAGCTTAACTGGAATACGAAAAACGGCAACCCAGAATACGATACATCTTGAAAAATTAGGAAGACCCAGAACTCTCATGATTATTTATCTTTTTTTATGAAGATATCGATAGCGCACTGTACTTGGTTCGAAACAGTAAAGTTGCACCGATGCTCAAGAAACCCATAAGCAATCTAGTCCCTCCAATCAGTCCATCCATCAAAGATCTTAAGTTCAAGTTTAACACTAGCGGAAGGGTACGTATGTATTTGATATTAGATTTATCATTTAATTTTTATCTGCTGCATAATGAACTAATGTATGTCTAGGTGAGGTTGACAATAGAGATAAACGTTTGCGCATGCGTGCATTTCAGCACGTTTTCTAAGAATTTTAAAGAGTTTGAGTGAGAAAATAAATGTTTGTTTTCTCCGAGTATACAAAAACGTTCGCGAGTATACTTTTGTCAGACCAAGATACCGTATTAACAAACATGAAAGAATTAGCCCTAAGTTTTAAGAATGAATACCATTAAAGCTTTGGCATTTTGTGAAGTCCAATTCATCCGGCATGTTTGAAAGTCAAATTTACATACGTTTTGACTAATTTGCATGCATGCGTAGACGTTTTTCGCTTGTGTAGATGAGGGTTGTGCGTGATGTAGTAGTAGAGACCTTTAGGTCCGACAACTAGTAAGAAACGAGTACGAGTAAGTACGAGTTTTTTAACTTTTAAAGAGAGGCACTATCTTTTTGTAGTTGTGATCGTGTACGTAGATTGAAACTTTAGATAGTAAAAAATTGGAAATCGACTACGATTCAGTGTTATCCACGTGCACAAGGCGAATTTTAAAACTCGTACTCGTACTCGTACTCGTCGTCGGATCTAAAAGTCGCTAGTCTAGGTCGGTAGATCAAGCGTACTCGTCTCTGATGATAAGTTATAGGGTCTCTGGTGGGCTTCCTGAACTGTAGCTAGTGATGCGAGGTGATGTTCCCTGGTGATGTTTTGATAACCCTTGCACGATATTGAACCAAGGGAATTTAGGGTGGAATATCAATAGTCCAATCGTTTTTTATCTCGAGGTCGAGTTCAAATCTTGGACTCAGAATCATATATGGGCAGGGTTTTGTTAGATCTCCCTCCCTTTCCATCATCTTGCAAAACCTAACACACTAAATTGTTCCAATTCGATCTATAATAGCCGTACCCTGACTTAGTTCAGACCAGTGTTTGTTTCAGGGTTCGATGTGTGAGTTGGCCAGCTTGCTCTGACCCTTATCATAGAGAAGGAAAGAGGTGGATAGAATTGATGATTCATGATGAGAAAAAAACTTACTGACATACATTTTTGGTAATGTTGCAGGTTCGATACTTACTGTCTTTTCGCTCAAGTAACACAACAGTCATGAATCATCCTCGAGCAAGTATTGCCGTTACAGGATTCGTACCGCGCAGAACTAAAAGTAAGTTGGCTTATACCCTGTTGTATAACTAAACAAAGAAACGCAAGGCGCACGCAGCATTTTACATATCAACCATATTTAGCACCAATCTCCACCAGAGTCCTGTCCATTTGGTCACGCATGCTCATAGCATCACACGATTCTTCACTCGGAGTTAAACTTTTCAAAATCGTACCTCAAGAAAACACTGCAGGATCTGAAAATAAACGTTGTCGATGCAAGTCCAGGTCACTGATGTCTTCATCAATTTATGCAATAAAAGCTGCGCATCAATCTATAAAGCTGCTAATTTGTCGTGACATATTTCCTGGTCCAACTGCGCACAAAAATCCTAAAGCGAAAAAAATGTTCACAACAATTTACAATCCACCTGAAACCATTTAGGACTTTGAAAAAAACAAATCCTCCCTCGTGGATAAAAAAACCGTTATGGAACTGCTTTTCGTTTTTGGAACCGGAAGTCTTCCCCCCACCCCCCCTTAAAACATAAAAGTTTTATATTCATTTATTAGATATTTTAAAGACGTTTTTTTTTTAAAGCCACGCCTAAAGTTGTGCACCTGCGATGTTGCGATCTGGCGTGAAATACTATCAGTTTACTATGGACAAAAATCGAGGGCCACAGCGTTTGCAAAGATGTATTCCTCATAATGTTTAAGAGTGGCTGTCCGTAACGGTCGTGAATGGCGGGACAGCGAAGGAATTTTCAAAGTTCTCATATTTTGTCAGAAGATACCCTTTGGTAAGCTCTTTCAAAAAATCTAGTTTAAAACTTCGAGCGCTTTTTTATTTTGGCAAATTTTACGAAAATGTAAAAATCGACTTCCGGTCCGCTCTGGACCGGGGTGAACAGCCCAAAATATTATCCAAATTTAAGAAGGCCTCACTCGTTCAAAAATACTCGTATCGATCTGATACTTTTTTAACAATTTAACTAACTATCAGACTCCAAAAGCGATAAAAAATATGTTTGGAAAAATGATTTTTTTCTCGCTTTTTTGGCAATGTTTTTGATGGCATTTTAAGGAGCTACAACGCGAAGCAAATTTTAGCCTTAGTTGAATGCCCTAAATCATCACCTGGTATATATTTTATTTTCACTAATACTATTTGATTTGAAAGCTTGTTTATTGAACTTCTTTTCCTGAAAGTATCAGCCTTGGAACGCAAATACTTCCCCGCAGTCAATCGACTCTTTTATGTAGCATACGGCGGTCTAATTTCGGCTTCAGAATCAAAGAGCCTGCTTCGTGAATGCTCAAAAACTTTCTTGGATCACCCAGAATGAGCATTTAGATTGTAAACAACATTAGTTTGATGTCTGTAAACTATTATCCAGCTATATATTATTGATTTAATTTTCGTACTGGAATTTTTTAGACCGTAAGGACTTAAGCGTACGAAATCTTTAAGTTAGAAAAAAACCTAGGTATCCCATCAAAGACAAGTTTTTTTTCTTATTCTTATTTCTTTATTTTTGTTGAATATACTTGCTCCAAATGCTCTCCAATTTCAATCAGTTCCACGTTATTTGTAGAAAAAACAAACCCTTTTCTGTATATTCTCAAAATTAATGGACCTAGTTACAGGACATTGTGATTGAATAAACAAACTGAATTTGAGAAGCGTTGCACGTGAACGTCGATCACTTGTACATTTCTTGAATTATATAAACTAATCTACGGACCATTAGATATTTGAGGGGGAGGGGGGGGGGAGTGCAGGAATTTTTTCTGCCACTTTTCTTATGCACATTTTTTTCAATCTTTAAAGCTGTGCTCTAATTTTTTTTTTTTTTTTTTTTGGTTTTTGCCCAACCCCCACCCCTTTCAAAAGTCTAATGGTCCGTCCCTAAACGAACAATTTTTATACGTTTCTGTACTTTTGTCAAAATTAATAATAACTAGTGGCTAAAGTGCTTGGCAGTTACTTTCCTACTACCCCATAGAATTATTTAATTAAAAACCCTTTTCAAAACATCACATATTTGATTCGCGTCAACACTTGTTTTTTGTTTGATTTTGTTTGTTTTTATATGGGGTTTCAGAACTGATTGGTTTAACTAAATTCTTAAATGAAAAAATCGAGAATCGTCCTTATTGTTTTAAGAGAAGCCAATGGCTAACAAACCGGTTTCCTTCCTATTCATTCGTCTAGAATAAACTGTTTGACAGGAACAATTGTATGGCTTCTATCAATTACAGCCGCAATCGTAAACGACATTCTTAATTAAATCAAGGTATGGTGCTTTGCGCCTTTTAGGAGGAACGGGAACATTTAACTCTAGAGCCTCGCAGATAATCTGCAGCATTGGTACCTTGAGAGTTCTTAGTCTGTTATTTTTGATCATGGAACATATATCGTATTGGTCGTAAGTGATAGGGTGCTGTAATTGGAGAGTCGACATAACTGTTTCTCTTGCACTGGAAAAATTCTTCTCTTCCTCTATTGCGTTTGGGTCGATAGCAAGGTCATCTGGGACGGTCTGGCGTACTTTGGCAGCAAGACGAGAAAAATAGGACAAAATTTGTTGTGGCTTTAGGAATTCTGAGACATTGAAAAGACGCAAGCCGTCGGGACCTCGAGCACGTCTCATGTCCTTTGCTACAAATTCTGGGTTCAACTTTCTTCCTGAGGTTTGCCCAATGTTGAACTTGTTGACCAAGTAGGTTCTCTGTTTTTCGCTAAAGTGGTCAGACTTTTTATTTTCTTTGAGAGCCCAGCCTTCTTCAGCAGGTAAATCCGAGGTCCTCATGTTACTAGACGAGAATTTTAAGGACGGTAGAACCCCAACCCCCTCTTCCAAGTGGGCTTTGTATTTGACCTTAGCAAGATCAAATAGCGATTGTTTCTCAAGAGATTTCGAGCATCTCTCAAGAGACAAATGCTTTTCAAGGGCAGAGAATCTTTGAAAAACTCGCACGCAGCCGTCTTTTGGGCAGGAATATACATCAGACTGGGTGTGGTATCCGCGGGCTGCTCGGAGACATTCATCTGCGGCTCTTTTGTTGTACGTGTCGTCACAGAAGCTTTAGACTTGTCGTCTTTAAATGGTTTAAAGTCACCCGATGAAAAACTACACTGCAGCCAAGAGTGACAATTCTCTGCAAAGAAATGAATCAATACGTAAAATGAAAGTGAAGCAATGAGTGTGTAGTTCGATTTCCTGTACTAATCTGAATGGGGCGCCCTTTGATTTCATCCGGTAGAGGTATATCAGTTTCATGTTCAAAGTCGACTAGAATATTATCTAATTCACTTTACGGCGAGATTACCTGTAGATTGCTCTTCCAGTCGAATATCTTTTCCTTTCCCGATGTCGTAGGCGCGCCACGTTGTGATGGAGTTGGAGCTGAACTCGAAAATATTGAGCTTGCTTATGCCTGGAATCTTTTGGGCGTACTCAATTTTCGTAGGAGAGATGGTTTCAATAGCAACAGCTCGAACATCTTGTATTCCTCCGTTGGAGAGCAGTGCATCCTTTAGCTGTGTGGCTGTAGTAACGTCATTCCCTTCGTTGATGTGAATCCTAACATGTGACTTGCAGGTTGCTGCCAGCCTGTCTGCAGCACCCTTCCCACCTTGAGGGTCACTGAAATCTACCCTTACGATCTTGATACCAGTGGAAGCTGTGATTTCTGGACATGATAGGAGATTGTATGCCGCATGGTAGCAACCTGCATTATCCTGGCGAAGAAAAGCTTTCTTGATCTCGTTGTGCTCTTGCTTGACAGTTTTCAACACGTGCTGCACTATAGACACGACTGCAAGGCTATCCTGACTACAAGACTGGACCACGTGAATAAACCCTTGCCATTGGAGCACTCCTTCAACACGACGATATACCACAGATATATGCCACGATATACCTCTTTTGCCGAACCAGTTGGTCTGGGACTCGCGGTACTTTTGTGGCAAAAACTTCATTGCCCAGTCATTGACAACCAAAATAGACTCATGATCAAGTGCTTCTATGATGTTTACCCGGGCCTGATCTTGATGAGATGACCGAAGCAAATGACGTTTCCAAGACTGTATTGCCAGTTTTGATGAATTTAGAAGGAAGATGGTCTCATCTTTATCTTCCTCGCTAGCAAACGTGGCTTCCTCGACCCTACTTGTAATATCTAATTAATAAGATGGACTTAAGCCCTTCGCATTGGCTGCACAACTCATCGTGTTGGTGGTATTTGCATTTTTGCTGGAAATCCTTGTCTGTGGGATCGCTGAGAGAGCGTATGATGCAGTGGTCAGCAACGGTTGATGTCTCACTGAGATGAGTCTGTTGAAACACAACCATAAATAGAAAAGACAATATAGTTAGAAAAGATTACAATAGAGGCTTAGAAAAGGCGTTTCTGTGTGTGCACAGTTAACTCGTGAAAGAAGATTAAAGCTGCATTTTGATGATGCAAAATCCTTTGTTTTCCGGGCTCTGCAATTAAATTAGTTAGCTATTTTTCAGGGCTTTATTGGCTGCCTTCATTACTTGATCATTGAGAGTATCCATCCAAATTTTATACTTAGAATATAATACCTTTCGTCCTGTTTGTGTGTGTCTTCAAACTCGGTCTATGTTACATACCTTGAAGTCGCCTTTCAGATAAATCTTGGATGCCTTGAGAGATTCTACCACCCGACTTTCCCATTCCTTCCCGGGACCAAGTTCGCAGATATGGTGAACTAGTGTGACTAGGTCATCGAAGGCTTGAGCACCTTCCGCGGCAAAGTAGTTTAACCCTTGAAGCGATGCTCGAACACTTGCACTGCATTCAGACAAAACTCTTAGCATCGTACGCTCACTGAAAGCTTTGAATCCAGTCTCCTGGCAATACTGTAAGTACTGACGTACTATTCTCTGGGGTATAAGGGTGCGAATCACGTTAGGTACTTCAACAACTTGTCCTGAAGATAACTTTAATCGCCTTTGGCCAAATGGGAGGTCCTGGATAATATGAGGACTGGTGATAAAACAAAGAAAATGATCAAGCTGTTTCAGGTCTATCCGTATTCTTGTTGTTGTTGTCTGATGTGGCACAGGTGCACCAACCCCGTACTGCTTTCCGCGTAGGTTGGCCAGAGTATAGCGGTACTTGGTGATCCCTGGCAAATACCTTGAAATGGTCTGAAAGTCAGCTACACCTGAAAATATCGAAAGTATCTGCCTACGAGTGTCCCATCTCTCAGCGTTATTATAAGCTTCCGCCAAGGCTTCTAAGTAGTTCTTGGTTGAATGGGGCACATCATCAATTGCCAGCGCCTTGTTCATGTCAGGAGAAGCGACTAATGCTAACCAGAGAGACGATGTATCATTCGGATAAAGAGTTTTCAACACCGAGGACACAACTTCAGTAGCCTTTTTGGTATATCGCTTTTTCGTTTTCTCGCTAACTTCGTTCCATTCACTCCACGCTTTCTCAACAGGCAAAATATTGCAAGAACAAAGAAATTCATTCAGTTTATCACGTGGGTCTTCCACCTTCAAGGCTTGGTCTGCATCACTTGACGAGGCCATACTACTTGATTCTGGAGAGAGAAATGTTTCGTCATGTTCCGCTCTCACTACAAGTTTCGAAAACTGTTCGGTCAAACCCTCTGAGACATCGCTATCTGTTGAGTCCTTGACCTAAAACAAATTAGATTCCTTGTTTTATCATCTTGAGCAGGACAAAAAATTCATTTCGTTAGGACTCCTTTCATTTCCTACCTGAGAGGGGAGGGGATGGGACGGTGGTATTTGCCTAGTACTGAACCCACAAGAACTGATCTGACCCCTTCAACAATGATGGTTATGAAAATGGTCCCTCCATTTATTTTCATTCTGCCATTCTGCCAAAGTACTGTGCGAATAGAATTCTTATTTTTTCAATGATCCCCCCCCCCCCCCCAAAAAAACCTTGTCCCCTCTCGATGGTAAAAACAAGCGGTCCCAAAAGTAGGTCTATTATTTTTCCCTGGTAAGGTAATTGGCAATCAAAAGGGAAGCAATTCTATGCTTTTATATATGACTTATTTATTTTAATGATAAATAAATAATTTCTTACTTCGGAAAGCGTTTCTGGTGGCTTAACAGTAACTGTTGGACATACTCCTTGCGGCGCATCCTCTACGAGACTTGTAATGTACTGATTACAGCGGCGACACATTGCTTATCACAAGGAAAATAAAATATGAATAAGCTATCAATTCTTATTGGAACATTATCAGCATAAATTTAAAGATTCATAGACGCTAATCAATTAATAACTTACGAGATCCCACAGCAATTAACTTCTTCGTTTTTCTCAAGATAAATGCAGAATGCCTGCTGTTGACTCTATCACTTCCCTTTGCTTTACCAAATTTGTGCAAAGCCAATTCTTCTTCAGGGACAGTGCAATTGATCTTGCAGCTTCTCCACCGAATACCATACTCGGCTCGATGCTTTGGGCAGATTGTCATATGCATGTGAGCCTCTTCCACTGAAAAAATGCCTTGGGCATGATAACATAGAGTTTATAAGTCGTAATTTGTTCGTCTTCCTTCGATCGAATATAATAAAGTGAAATTTACTGCTCTAGCCAGAAGTAATTTAATTTCGCAATCAATCTGATCCTCTGATCGTAACTTTAACCAACCCAAGTGACCAGACACATCTTTTGTGCATTCCTTCAGCGCTATACATTCTAAGTAACCAGGATTACAACGTAGAGCCATTGAAAGCAAGGTTTTGAAACTTCGTAAAAATCGCAATCATACACATGGAAGTGAAATGTACAAGTGATCGACGTTCACGTGCCACGCTTCTCAAATTCAATTTGTTTATTCAATCATAATGTCCTGTAATATAGGTCCATTAATTTTGAGAAAGTACAGAAAGGGGTTTGTTTTTTCTACAAATAACGTGGAACTGATTGAAATTGGAGAGCATTTGGAGCAAGTATATTCAACAAAAATAAAGAAATAAGAATAAGAAAAAAAACTTGTCTTTGATGGGATACCTAGGTTTTTTTCTAACTTAAAGATTTCGTACGCTTAAGTCCTTACGGTCTAAAAAATTCCAGTACGAAAATTAAATCAATAATATATAGCTGGATAATAGTTTACAGACATCAAACTAATGTTGTTTACAATCTAAATGCTCATTCTGGGTGATCCAAGAAAGTTTTTGAGCATTCACGAAGCAGGCGCTTTGATTCTGAAGCCGAAATTAGACCGCCGTATGCTACATAGAAGAGTCGATTGACTGCGGGGAAGTATTTGCGTTCCAAGGCTGATACTTTCAGGAAAAGAAGTTCAATAAACAAGCTTTCAAATCAAATAGTATTAGTGAAAATAAAATATATACCAGGTGATGATTTAGGGCATTCAACTAAGGCTAAAATTTGCTTCGCGTTGTAGCTCCCTGAAATGCCATCAAAAACATTGCCAAAAAAGCGAGAAAAAAATCATTTTTCCAAACATATTTTTTATCGCTTTTGGAGTCTGATAGTTAGTTAAAATTTTAAAAAAGTATCAGATCGATACGAGTATTTTTGAACGAGTGAGGCCTTCTTAAATTTGGATAATATTTTGGGCTGTTCACCCCGGTCCAGAGCAGAACGGAAGTCGATTTTTACATTTTCGTAAAATTTGCCAAAATAAAAAAGCGCTCGAAGTTTTAAATTAGATTTTTTGAAAGAGCTTACCAAAGGGTATCTTCTGACAAAATATGAGAACTTTGAAAATTCCTTCGATGTACAGCCATTCTCGACCGTTACGGACAGCCACTCTTAATTTTGTTTTCAAAAGGTTTTCGTGTGTCATTTCCGTGTACTGGAAAGAAGGCAGGCGTTGTTCTTCTTTTCATCAACATCGCATTCAGTGACAAGACGGGTCGAAATTTGTGGGGACCACTAAGCTTAGCACTCCGACGGCGATGCACGGCTCGTCCAAGTTAGTATATTCGTTAAATCTTGTAAAACCTTTTCAAGTGGTAGGGGCAGCAAGAGTTTTAGAGAATTTTTATGAACAGTAACCAAAATTTTAACTCAAACATAAAGTTCCTATATATAGAGCCAATTCTAACGTTTTTCTTATCTTCATAATTAGATCCTAATTATTCGTCACAAAGTACATCAGCAACAACTCAGGTAGTACCAAACACGTGCAATAAAAGATGCTCCAAAGACTACATCATGAAAAGATTCTGCCTCAGTGATTACGGTATAGAAATTAGTTACAACACTATAATCCACGTTTATCAAACCTAGCGCCTACATTGGCATTACCTTGACATTACGTAATACAATGACCTTACATTGGCATTAAAAACCAACCACGCCCTATTTCTATTGTTTGATGTCGAGTTTGAATTTCAATGGTAAACCTGTCCCAGGTTTTGAATTCAGCATTGATACTAGCAGAGGAGAGCGGGGCTGAATTCAAAACTCGAGACAGGTTTTCCGTCTATATTCAAACCCTCCATCAAATATTTAAAAGGCTTGGATGTTTTTTAAACTAGTTAAAAACTCACTAAGAGCAAACCTCCCAATTGCTTATTAAATTTTCAAAAAAGGTTTTTGATTGGTTTTAACTACGTTAGTATATTAATGTGCGCACCCAGTGCATCGAACAATTATTTTCTTTATCATTTTAAAAAAAATAATGCTATTTAACCAAGAAAGACTAAGCAAGCTTGCGTATAGTGACTTTAATAAATGAAAAAATAGTGCATACTGAAACATTGGCAATGACATTAAAGAGATTTTTAACAGATGGGCACTGACTTCAACAATGTTTAAGCGTGGTGCGTACTGGTTGCAACAATATTTTAAGTTGCGCATTGACATCAACAACATTTCAAGAGTGTGCCCTAATTTCAACAATTGTTTAAAGTGCGCTTGAATTCCTTTTTGTTAATTGTGCGCACTACTTCAACAATTAATCAGTTCAAGAGTGCGCACTGATATCAATAATTGTTCAAGAGCACACTAATTTCAGCAATTGCTTAAGTTGCGTATTGACTTCAGCAATTGGTTAACCTGCACACTGACTTGACAATGATGTGGGATCATAGAATAAATAGTATTATACTACCTTAAACAATTTGTTCTTTTCAATCTTAGTTATAAGAGCAAAGGTCGAGTCTGAGGTACGGAAAAATGGTCGTCTTCAACTGCGTGTTCGAGTGACCAAGAAGTACAAAAAAGGTATCGTCAAGATCACTAGACGACAGCTTTTGGAACTGCGAGGACGAGAATTAACCTGTGACTGTAGTCCAGTTATTCTAAAGAGGCACTACCTTTTGCTCGGTAAAGAAGACAAGAAAAAACGGGTACTCTATGTTGACAATCTATTGATTGCACTTGATTGGGAAACCAGTGGAAAGAAGATGCTGCGCATGCACAGGAAAAGGCGGTACCGCTGTCCTAAAAGAATCGCAGCGACAGGAACTTGAACCGTAACAGATATCAGATGTTTATTTCCTTGTGCTAGCTTTGTGCTAGCTTTAACAATTAGGCGTCCCGCGCGCTATAAACAATAGCACGTGGTCATCCATTCATGCAGAGCATTATAAAACTGATTATTCGTCATGTTTTATTAGCCATATTAATTGTGTTAAGTTAAGAGTAGGATAAAACGAGTAATAGTTGGACTTGTTTATGAGCAGGTTATAAGCAGTGGTAGGATGATGTTGTTCGTGAAAAACATTTTGACCACAGGAAGCCCAATTCAGATCCAATTCTGTCTATTTCATTATTAACGATAGCTAGAATCGATTCGTTTTTTTTTTTTGTTGTTGTTGTTGTTGTTGTTGTTGTTTTTTTGTTTTGTTTTGTTTTTTTTGTTTTGTTTTTTGTTTTCAAGACAAAAGCAAATGACGAAACTCAATTTAGCAGAATGGATAACTTAAAGCATTTAATTTTGTTATCACGTTAATTAATTAGACGCAATTCTCTAATAATCACGTATTTTTATATGTCAGTTTATATATTTCGAAGTCATACGACAGGACCAAGTCGGGCTGTTGAAAATGATTTACACACTCCACGGAGTACGTCCAATGCGGCTGTGAACGCGTGTGGGAGGCTACTTAGCGCAATGGAAGCGCAACAATTACATGACGCGAAGCCATTTGTTAGCCAGAACCGATTAGTAAATACTTGACTTCATTTTTATAATAAAACTATACCGTTTATCACGCGCAGCATCTATGAGCGTTGGTCCATGGACCTTTATCACTCGGCGGCCATGTTTATTCTCATGAGGATAAAAATCTTTGTTTCACCCGCATTCTCAAGCACTTGAATGCGAGACCATGATTGGTGGAATATATTGTTTAAACCAACATGGCTGCCGTATCATGGCTAATTGACTAATAATTAATAACGCGCAGTATGTCGTAACTACGATTAGAAATTTTCATTATTATCTTTACCTTTCAATTACTTAGTCAAGACAATTAAATAAACGGAACAGATTAATCTAAATCGTTTGGGTTTTGGTTGGTCCTAGGAAAGCGTCCATACATTTGCAAAGGGCCCTGTAGGAATTATAAGCACAGACACTAAAGATGGTAGTCAACAGCGTCTTAAGTGGGTCTTTTACGTCCGCTTTGTAAAGGGTTCAAGAGAATATTAAGTAAGCTTACTCAATATTCTCTTGATAGGGTTATAATGAGGACAGACGAGGCCTACTGTTTTAATTCCTTGTCCCAGAAGACATGAAGGTCTAACCATTTGTAGATGTAATCACGAAGGCAGCACCTTCTCCTTAGTTATCTCAAGACCCTGAGTGTTGGTCCGGCCGGGACTCGAATCACGACCTCCCGCACAACAGATCAACGCTCTTAGTAACTGAACTAACAGCAATGCCATGCATGGGTCACCCCTCAATATGCTTTCCTTGTATATCTAAGGAATTTTTCCTTTATAGCTGCCTATCTTTATAAACGTTTCACCCTTTTGAGTTGAGTTGAGTTTGAAAATTCTTTAATGATTGGACTTTTCTTTTAAATTTAAACGATATTCCTCGAGTCAGAATACCACACAATAGTACTTCACAGCACATAAACACGGTGTAAAATATTGCCTTTTTGATGTATCATCGATCAGCTGCCCAATTATATTCTACTTCCACTGGTTCTGACAAATAATAAATTCGACATCAGCAAGAGGGGCATTAACTGAGCTTCACTTGATCATGACAGTCTTGATATCTCACTTATGGCTGACCATAACCAAGAAATGTTTTAGATGATCCCAATGTATACTTTCCAGGGTCTGAAGTAAAATATGTTGAGATAGAAATAAATTTTTGATAATAATACTTTCTTTACTTGATGCGCATGCTCACAAGCAATCTTCGCGCCGCACGACAGCGAATGAACCAAAAACATTATCTGTCTTATTAGCAACTTTAATTTTCTTTTCGTTGCCTAGAAATCCATAATTCCAAGAGAAAAAGTGACACAACACTTTTGCAAATAATAATAATAATAATAATAATAATAATAATAATAATAATAATAATTAATAAATAAATATATATATATATATAATAAATAAACAATAAAAAAGAAAAGAAAAAAAAGAGAAAAAAATCCATTCTGATTGGCTAGCATTTTCTCTCAGATCAGCTAGGTACGCGCACTTGTAAATGAAACTCCTTTCAATTTTTTTTCTATTTTACTATATTATTATTATTATTTATTCAGTTTACGCACCTTTCTTACTCGTGTACTTCTTCTCGATGTACCAGTATTTATTCCCCTCCTTTGCCCTTGCATTAGCCGCTGTCCTGAGGAGTTTTGGTGGCAGCGGACGCGGCTTGTAGTAATCTCCAGGCAGTTTACCATGTAACTCTTTTACTATCAGATCTGAAAAGTTTGGGCCTCCTATCCTCATGAGGGTCCCATCTATCTCGTGCCGAAAACGTATCAGGTTATCGTGGGGTTTCTTACCTGAATGACAAGCAAAATATAAAGCAGAAATAAACGAACACATTCAGTTTAGTTAGATGTACATACCAGCAGGGTCGTGACGAGGGTTTTTTTTGTAATTGATCTCAAATTTGTAATCAATATATTGATCCATAATTCCAAAAAACTCGCGTATTTTGATCCCTAATGCCCTCTATAAATAATCCATAAATAATCTATTCATGCGATCCCGATCTCTTTTCTGTGATCCCTGATTTGTAGTATGTGATTCCAATCCCAAGCATGTGATTCCTGATCCCACATCCCTTGTCACGACCCTGATACTAGTGGTTAAAAAACCTATGAGATTTGTTTCATGATCGAAGTCCCTCTACTCATTCGGTAAATGCCGCTGTGTTTTATGACTAAGGCCTCATCTGTACAGACTTTATACCCTCGCTTGACAGCAAATATGTTGCAAAAGTCAACTATTGTAATGTAAAGAATGTGCAGGTTGAACCATACCAATGTTTTGAAATCCCACGAATGTGAATAGCTGACTTATGAACGAGGCTAAGCCTAAGCAGATGAGTCTTCAAAAACAGCGACATGCATCAAATGCGAAACGTGCCGGTCTCACCCATAGTGCAAGTCAAAAGGTTCAATCTTCATACTTTGACAAGGAGCCAAAAATGTTCAAATATACAGATTTGCTTTCCCCATCAAAGTTTCTTATCCTTGCATTTATAATTAGCATATCGTATTAAATGCTTCACTTAAAAGCTTATGAAACTAAAACAAAAGAAATCACTCCAAAAATACAGTGTCTTTGATTTTATCGAGTAAATTCGTCAATTAACAGAAGAAAATAGTCACTTGTTTTGATGATCACCACAAATAAAACCGTCAGGAGTCAAATGATATCATAAATCAATCAGTAGTTTACTGAAAGTAGGCCAAAGTATAGTTTTTGATAATCGCAAGCTTGACTTAGCTTGGACAATTGAAAAATACAATTCGTATTGCGTACTATATGGGATTAAGAGCAGTATCAAAACAAAAATTATTGAGAATATTATGGAGCTATAGCATAAAGTTAGACTTGAAAACAAAACCTTATTAAAAAGGAAAGAAACACGAACATTTTAAAATGTTAAAACGTGTTCCTTTTTGCGACACAGGTAAAGAAGGTCAGACGAGTATCACCATGGCAACGGGACGGAGAGCTTGGTGTCGAAGTCGTACCCCTTTTCGTCCAAAATTCGATGCATTTGGCATCAATTAGTATTACCTTCAATTTGTTCATGCCTCATTCTATCTGTCTGAAATACCCTTGTCTTTCCTGTACGGTCGTGTATTGAAATACTCGCGACCTGTTGGGATAAAAACGATTAGGCACACTTTACCAACTGTACACAAAACATTTCTTTCGTGAAGCGATGGAGGTCATTAGGATTAAAAATTACAATTTAGTAATTATGTTTAAAATTGTATAGAAAAAAACTAAGAACTTTGTTAAAATTTTGCAAAACATTACTATGAGGATAAGGGATACGAAAAATATGCTTCTATCGCGCCCTATTACTATTCGATGAGGTATTTTTTGGCTCTCAAAATTGGAATAGAATTTATAAGTTGATGAAAGTAAATTTGGTCAAATTTTCGAATCTAACATTTATTACTCGCAATAAGCCATTAATCTAACATTTATTACTCGCAATAAGCCATTGTTATTTTTTGCACATACAGAAGTTGCCATTATTTAGGGTAAAAAGGATAATAATTCGGTTCTAAGCAACCGATAATACTATTTAGTATTAGTAATATTTCACAGTAAAATATTTTTTAAATGATGATATTTAACTTTTTTTCAATACCTTGTGTTTCATCTTAGACCAGTGATCTGTGTTTCCTACGTATGACTTTTTGATAGCCGGTTCGTGTGGCGCCCAGTGTGTTAGACTACAATAACAAGCAATCATAAAAACACCGTTTGAGTTAAAATTAAATATATATATATATATAGGAGAGAGAGAGAGAGAGAGACATTTTTTATACTTACTAGGGCAAATAGCCAAAACTATCTCTTCTTAGTTGTATATCTGACATGATATTTTATATCTTCTACCAATTCGTTGATTTTTATAGCATCTTTTGAGGTATCTTCTTAGCAATACACTTAGCTTTTAACTCTCGCTCTCTGTTCCGGATTTGTATTCTTATGTTAATGAGTAACTAGGAATATTGGATTGGAACATTTGGATTGCTGGATAAGGGATTACATAATCCGAAAATTTTGACCCTAATGCAACATTTTCTTAGAGTAATTAATTTAATCAAGGTAAAATGTTATATTATACATATATTTTTAATAAAAAAAGGAAATTTTCAACATCTTAAATGTGGTTAACAAAAATTGGAAATGTTAAATGAAAAGTGAGCAAATAAACACTAGTGGTCAGCGGTTTATAATTAGATAATCAATTCTAATTAATTCGGAGCGAGGCTAATTTCCAGGCGGTTGGCATGGTAACGTTTCTCAGCTTCTCTTTCAGATTTTACAACAAACCAAAATTCCTTGATCGAGCTTTACATAGTTTCCTTGATCAAAGCAGAAAATCATGGAAAAATCAGCCACGATCGGGTCCGATGCATGGAAGAACGCAAGTATACGGAATATCAAGCTGTCCCAGACAGTTGTTGAGCGTGGAGATAAAGCTTGTGATATGGGACAGCAGCTTGATCCGCTACCATCACTTAGAGACACTTGCGTTCAACAAAGTAATGCTAGGATTCATGCTTATGTTCGAGCCACCAGGGCTGTCCTTGTCAAGCTCCGAGAGAATCTCTTGGATACAAATGAAGAGATAAAGTCTTTGATAAGAGGGAAGGAAGATTTAGAAAAGACTTTGGAGCATATAAGGAAAGATATCAAGCTCAATCACCAGTCCATTGGATTGAGAAAGACAAGGCCCACGCGAGAAATGGTAATTTCTTTTGTTTAGGGTTAGCGTGTTGGTGATAAATCTTAAAAGGTCGAATGTGAAGGAAAACCATTTTGCTTCATTCTTAAAACATAACGACAGGTGGTTCTTGACATAAAGAGCCGGAATTACAACTTAAAGCTTCAAAATGTCCTTGATATCTTTTTAGAGAACGAGTAGCTTTTAAGCTGTAGTTATGAGGGGATACATTTCATAATTATTCATATTTTTTTCCCCCCTAAATTTATTTTTGTATTTGCGCCTAGCGCTAGATTGTCTTTCTTTATTAACGGGAATCATTCTTTTTCTTTTATCTCTTTTAAACTAAAGCAATGTGGTGTTCACATCCCGTCGTGTCACTGTCTTGTTGTATGGCATTTCTACTGTCATTCTATTGTTAAATGCTCTTTTGTAAATGCTTCCTATTGATTTCATGTCAAACACCCTTATAGTATATTTAAAGACAAGAGTTTGCATAATTCACTAAAACGATTTGAAAAAAAATATCCACACATGAAACACGAAGAAAATTAATTTACAATTATCACGTTTTGTAAAATGGTGTGTCATAAGTTTATAAAATTAAATTTTCTGAAGAAAAATCCTAAATTTTCTCTTTTTTTTTTTTTTTTTTCAAACCCCATTTTTCAATTTTTTTTTCAACTCTAGTTTTTGTGAATGATAAGACAATTTAATCATAAAGGAATAGAATAAATTGATTGTTGATGGTTGTTATAGCAACAAAAATATGTTACTTCACCTTAAAATTATTTATTTTATGAATTATGCTTCAAATAATGTTTGGGTTTGAAATAATAGCAAAAAAGAGTGGAAGAATGTGTACTTTTACTTTTTCTGGTAATTAGATAGGATGGATAGTTTGGTCTTATTATTATTTTTTATTAGATATATTTATCAATCACAGTAATCTCATTTATTGTAACACTAGATCTTAAAATAAATGAAGGTCGCCATAGTAAAAATAATGCATTTCTTCAGGGTGCTGATGGTGCTGATGATGTTCTAGCATCTGAACGACAGCATTTGTTGAAGTTAAAGCGGATACTTGAAGCACAGTTAAGATCAGTACAGAAACAGCTACAGGTTCTAGATTGCTGCAGGAAAAGACTGAGGGCTGCAATACAAGAAAGATCACGTGTCATGGATCTAATCTGCCATGCAGTTTCATCCATCCGAGGAGCAGGACTCAAGGATCAATTGGAGAAA
Organism: Actinia tenebrosa; assembly: GCF_029948245.1. NCBI lineage: Eukaryota > Metazoa > Cnidaria > Anthozoa > Actiniaria > Actiniidae > Actinia > Actinia tenebrosa. The sequence goes on along the minus strand of NW_028292586.1, from coordinate 11,569,612 downwards.
CCTTCCACGCCTGCTGTTGAACCTCTTGGTCCATATACACCAGAATGTGCCAGGGCTGTATCTGAAGCAACAGATGCCAGGCAGAGATCTAGTACTCTACGTCAAGAGGTAGCTGAAGCCATTGAACAGACTGTCAAACTTCAAAAGGCAGCTCATCGTTCTGTTAATGATGCTATTACCCAGAAAGTCTCTGAGACTGTAACAATGAGGGTAAGTCAGCCAATAAATAAGGGTTGAATCAGTATTTTTGATGTCAAAGCCAAATAATTCCAAGCTAGAAGAACTCTGTGACTCCTCGCACCCCCTCTCATATCTGCCACCCGTTTGCTCTGGATCCACATGCACTACTACAGATAACTACATTCTAGTTAAGAAACACTCAACTCACAGGGAGGAAAATTTGGGAATCCAGGGAATGATCCGTACTAAACCAAGAATTGAACCTTGACCACAGCAGCGAGAGGAGTGAGGAAAACCACCTCATAGTCATCCACCACTGAAATTCAAGTGTTCTTTTGTGTGTGTGTGCTTGAGGTGTGGCATTATGGTGAAAAAGAATATTATTTTAAGTAATATGACAAAGCTTAAATGTTTAATTATAGCGTATGCAATTTTTGTCTTTTAGCAACATCTTCAAGTGGGTGGTGGTGAGTTGCGTATGGCAATTCATCGCAATAAGAGGTGGTATGATGCTTCTGAGATGGCTCTTGGCTATACACTGGTATGTCTTGCTTGTTTATCATCAAAAAAATATGTTGATGGAGCCCCTAAAACTATTAGTATTATTAGTTATCCAAGTTTTCCTAAATGAGTCTTGATATCATGATCAGTGCATTAAAAATTTGTACCAAACTAGACAATGTGCAAGAATGCTACGAAAAGACACCAGTTATTTGATTTTTTTAATGTAATAATAGGGTTTTATTTATTTAAATTTTTGCCAAAGGTCTTGTTTGAAGCTCTAGTATATTCTAATATTTATTTCTCTAATGTTAAGGTTTCAACTCATTTCCTGGAAATTTTTGGCTAGTCAAATGTTTTAGTTTTTCCCCCCAGCTTAATTTGAACATCAAACCTTGATAAAAGATAACAAGAAATTTTACAAGATCATCCACTGTTCCCTGAATAATAATTTTTTATCCTCCTATTATAAAATATATTGGAGTTAAATTTTCTTTTAATTTTTTAGGGTCCTGTGGCATACTCTGACTTAACTGTCAGAGAGCGTCTTGATAGGCCTATGGTATCTGTATTGCAGCAACATCCAGGTACTCAGTTGCCAGAGGCTCGCGAGATTGGGCGTGGTGGTATGGGGTTACAAGAATCTCTTAATGCCACAGCACGTAATGTAAGCTTACTGAGGCTCACAAAACAAAGAGTTAATAAAGATGCTCGTGACAAGCACCATGCATCCTTGATTGATTCCAATATTGTGCGCACTCGCAGACGTCTAGGCGACCATCGCTGGGTCCTTGGCGGTGTAGGATGTTAATGATAAACTGCACAAAAAGTTTCTTAACTGTTTTACTTTAAACTCTAAAATTTTCTTTGTGGCAGAAAATGACATCTGTAAAAATCGAGTGTACATAAATCTTGCTCTTTTTTTCAACCATCAAAAATCAATGAAAATAAATCATTCATGGTGGGTTTTAAATTTTCACAAAAAACTTAGTTTTTTATTTATGAAAGAGTTTTTGTTGAAATGATAGATCGTTATTTGTTGGTTATGTAAATGGTAGTTCAACTGTTACTATTCATCAAAAGTAAGTCTAAGTGCTGCAGGAACAAAATAAATGTTCATTATTGATCATCAAATGCAAAAATTTGTTTTTAATAATTCAAATTAAACTGTTCTGGATTGATAAATCTCCAGCTTTGATTGCCTCTCAGCCATTAATAAATAAAGTTGTGTCTAGAGTGAAATAAAAGAAATAAATTAATTTGATTACTGGATCATATATTGCATTGTGATGTGACTAGCATGTTATCTTCACATTCAAGTTTTAAAAAATTTGCACAGCACATAGTTTTAAACTTGGCAGTCAATGTTGGAGATGTATATATATAAGTATTTGTTTTATAATCATTGATTTATTAAAAGATGATAAATTGTAATAATTAGCTGGTTAGTGTGTAGGAGTGTAGCTGTAAAGATCAAAAGGGTAGTCTTAATTGGGTAATAAAAAAATACTAGCAGTTTATATTTATTTTTCCCCTTGCTTTTTTTTTTTTTTTTTTCATTCTCTTTAGAATTTTGAATTTTGTCCATTCTCATTTTCCCTACCATCTGTGTCCAAACAATCTCCAGTCCAGACCTTACTATTCCTATCTTTCTTTTCCTTTTTGCAACATTTATTTTATTGTAGTGACTGTCACCCCTCCTCTAAATTTCTCACTTGTTTTCCATCCTTATTTCCACTTCTTTCTCAATAGCTCTAAGCTCAAGCCTTATCCTTCCATTTCTCTTTCTCTAACCCTCTGCATTTTTATTTTTCTTCATGATTTGTGTGTGTGTTTTTTTTGTTTTTTGTTTTCATTTTCTTTACTTTATACTTTATTTGTGGAAGGTTAGTGGGTAGATTCGACATCAATTGCATTTAAACTAAAATAGGGTCTACACACAAATTTTGTTAAGTTTAATATCATACAATGAGAAGTTATCCTATTAGAGGGGCGGATCCAGGGGAGGGGTGCAGGGGTGCGCACCCCTCCCTGGTTACACTTTGCGCTCTACTTCAAAGATAACCAATTTTGAATTTTGCCTTTCATTCTAAGGGGTGCACCCCTTCCTGGGTTAACATTGTGCACAGCACCCCTCCCTGAACAAAATCCTGGATCTGCCACTGTATTATAAACATTTTCAGTATCTTAAAATGAATACAATGTTAATTTTGTTACAAAATCTCATAAAAGGGTGAATTTAAAATTCAATTTGCTACAAACTGTACAATCTCTTGAGATATATAAATAGATTAAATTTGCTATTACAATTAATATTTAGAATTGATACCTATCAATAATAATCCTCGAGTTTAATATGCTTGAAAGGTAAAATTCCTTTCCAACTACCCTATATCAACTGAGTCAGATGCTAACTACTTTGGTATATATAATATAATAAAACAAATAAATTTACATGGAAATGCTTTGAAAAAAGAATAGCTATATAATAGAATTCGCATAATAGATCGAGTTAAAAAGCTGCTTAGGAGAGCTGTTAATAAAGTACAAGGACGACATGTTTGAAAAATGGCGGGAAAATAGTACATGTGAAAGGCACGCATCAAAAATCTGCATGCCAGAACTGCGGTTTCTGAAGTGAATGGTTCAAATTTTTACATTTTAAAAGCTTTTTTCATAGTATCACTTTATACAGTCAATTTTGTTTATTTGAATCACTGATTTATTTTGTCAAATTTTAATTGTCAATTATTATTTTTTCTCTCGGAAAATAAAAAATCAGATAAATCAGTTTCAACAAGTCACTTGCATGCTCATTGTATATTGTTCACCTTTTATACAAATTTTGTATATATTAATCTAGTTTTGATCTAGATGGCAACATCTCGATCAAGTTCTAATACTAAGTAAGCTTGACGAAGCTGTTCCTTGCCAACATGGCCGCTTAACTTCTCTACAAGCTTCTGTAACAAAGCACGTTTTCTTTGCAGCTTTTCAGTGGACCTTGAAACTGATTTTAGTTTCCCTTCGAGCTTGAGAACAAGCTTGTTTAGATCACTGTTTTCTGCGTACAGACGGTGAATTATTTTCTCGCACGTTTTAAGCTGGGTGTCTGCGATTTCCAACTGAAAATTAAATTAAAGATTTAAAAATATGATAAAAAGATTTTTTCTTTACTTGCTAGATATGAGTAAATTATTTTGCTGGTTTTTTTTTCTTTTACATTTTTTAAACCCCATCCCCCTGATTTTTTTAATGCCTGAGTGAAACCCTGAAATGCGACGCCTTCCCGAAGTAGCTCTGAGATTCGCTCTGCAGAGAGACTGAATTTATAATGATGCTAACGCCATTGCGCGTTCCCTATTCACTCCCACAATCCTATATCCGATTGGCTTATAGCATTTGATTGACGGCGAAAATAGCATTTTTTTGGTATCGACGCCGTCTGTTTTCTGAATGGTTCTCTGAAAGAAAAAATCTTCTCTTTTATGTCACAAATTATTTCCTGACGATGTAATACAACGATAAGGGAAATCATTACAAGCTATATGTCTTGCACTTTCTGCTACAGGTGAGTGAAAAATAACGTTAAAAGATTGTTTTCTTTCAAACTAACACTTCGAAGAAAATTTGATTTATATTGAATGATAAAGAAATCGTAGAAGCAGTTTTTTCTTCTTCGAAGATTTGGGTTTCAAATTAGAATGATAAATTTTAGCCCAGAAATTTTTAACAGATCATAATGACCTCAGTCTAAAAAAAAGCTTAAGCTTACTTCGTTTTTGTAAAACTCGAAACTAAAACTTGCTTGAGCGAACACTTGACGACCAAATATCCAATGCAATAGGATGAAAATAACGAAGTATAAAAAGAAAAACATACCTTTAAACAGTTCAAGTAATAAAATCTTAATACCCATCCAATTTTATTATAAAGATAGCGGAATTTTGATGAAAACAACGTTAACGATTTCAAAAATGCCGAACATCTACTTTCTCGAACCTTTCCAGAAACCGTTGCTATGGAGATGGCTGTTAGGTAGTGAGAATCTGAAGCAAATCAGGATCGCTTTCCTTGCTTTGCTTTGCTTTGAATTGCAAAATAGGAGAATCGCGATACAAAACTAATTGCGCTTTTGAGACGGCAATATCACGAAATATTGACGGCATTGGAAGAAAATATATTCCTCGATTGGGCTCCGTCGCATCGCGACTCCGTCCAATACGAAATATATTTTCTCCCAACTAGCCATCAATATTTTGTGGTATTGCCGTCTCAAAATCGAAGTTAGTTTATAAAAGTCCTGCAATGCACTTCAATGCCAACTCGACGCATTTTTCCGCCTCTACTACTTCGGAAGGCTAATCCTGAAGTTCGAAAAGACCATGACCGTGGTGAATAGGATTTTGGGACTAAAAAAAATTGACCAACATAGCTGCTGCTTTAGAAAACTGTATCGAGAGCGTGAGTCATGTGTCATCTTAGTTAGAAATATAAATGCTCCCAGTCGGTCCCACGCTATTATTACAATTTCCAGATTACCTTAATTTCTTTGCAGACAACATTGTTTCTTTTCTATAATAATATTGGTATTTACCTGTATTCTGAGTTGATTTGCATACTCCCTGGCTGACTTGGCTTCATCTTTATCTACTCCAGTATTTGTTGTATTCATTTTCTCTTTGTAAGTGTACGAAGTTTGGTTACAGCTGACATTTGCATTGGAATTATCATGACCAGCATTGACAGCCTATATCGAAGATAAAACCGAGTGAAAAAAATTTTGAAGTGCGCAAACGAATACTTGTTCAAAATATATCGGCTAAACCATTTCCCCCTATTCTAAAGTCAGACCTGTAAAGAGGGTCTCTCAGAAAATGGGTTATATGGCACATGCTTATATTCTTATTCTTCAAGAAATAGTACATTTTGCATTCAGTTTGCGCTCTTCAAAATATTTAGTCATAAAGTGCACAGTACTATCGAGAAACTGTGCTACCCGCGTGGCTGAAACTTAGAGTAAAAATTATACAATCAGTGGATGATTTACCTTGTGATGCTGCAGCTCCCTTGTTGCCGTCCGTATTTCCCTGAGCATCTCTTCACTGCTGATATTTCTATCTAAAACATAGCTCAGATGTTGGTAGAACTCCTTCAGCTTGCTGTTGTCTGACTGTACTTCAACGTTAGAAGTAATTGAATCTCCCGAAGACAATGAATACTGGAGGGAAACATAAACAATTTATTATCACCAATGTTACTGAGTTTATTGTTACTTTTCATCTTCTTCTTCTTCTTCTTCTTTTTTTTTTTTTTTTTTGTGCGCAACGATTAAGACAGATTTTAAATGGCAATTAATACGCCGCTCTTTTGCCGTACTTAATTGATGGATTACGTTCGGCACATGAGTAGAACGGCGTATGGAACAGGCTTAAAAATCTAGGGAAAGACTTTGCAGTACGTCGACAAGTCTATTAGAAAAATAGAATGGGTAGTACGATAATAAACATTGAATACTTATTACATTTAATACTTAGAAAAATGAATACTTATTTGATTCTATTGATCAATATCGCTCGCTTGGTTTCTCTTGCAAAAAAAGTGTTATTTTCTTTAACATTGATTTCGCCTTGTACCGCGCAAGGCAAATTGATTCGTATACAAGGCGCCATTGATATGTGCCAACTTTTGCTCTGAACATAATTGTAGTGCGTGCGTATGTCTAGCTCTGCAAGAGGTGCACGCAACGTGGCAGAGCTGCTAGAACCACGATCAACTTATGAAATGGTTTGCATCAAAGTTGCTGGCAATGTCATGATATTCTCGTCTCAGCTAAGTCTCTCACTAAGAATCTTAAAATCTGCTACCTTTTTTGACAGACCTTTAAAGCCTGGGTGTAATGTTTGCCCATTTCATACTTTTCATTCCCTTGAGAATAAGATTCTTTGTTTGATTTGTATCCATATTCGTGTATCTCTCATGCGCAAAAAAAAAAAAAAAAAAAAAAAATTTAGGGAATGAAACACGTGCGTTGTAAAAAGAAAAAAAAAAAAAACGTTGCGCCAAGTGGGACGACCATATTAAGAGCTTTTGTTTGCAATATACATTACTCAAGATATAAACATATATAGATTTGACTTGCAAGAATGAATTTAAAGTACCTTTTCTTTTATTTCGCTCAATTCTCTTCTAAAACTCATTTCTTGAATTTCCATTTTCTGCTTGGTGTTCTCAACCTGCCATTCAAGTAACCCAACCTTTTGTTTCAGTTCCGTATTCTGTACCGTTAGTTCTTCAATTTGTTTCTCGTATTCTTGTCTAAGGTTATCATTCCTTTCCTAAAAAAATTAAAAAAAAAAAAAAAAATTGATTTCATTATTGGTGATAAGATGACATAAGACTAAAAAAACATTAGTGCCCAGAAAGTGCGCACTTTTTGTATCTAGACGAAGACACAAGCTTAATCCAAAATTACAATTTAAAAAAGGAACGAAAATGTACAAAAAAAAAAAAAAAAAAAAAAAAAAAAACGAAGACAGGCAAAACGAAACAAAACGAAATAAGCTGATCCAAACAACCAAAAAACAGACAAGAAGTGGGTGGAGCAAACGAAAAAAATAACAAAAGTATTGAAACAAAGTCAAGAGCAGCTCTAGCAATAAATGTCCAACATAAAATAATTCCCAAACAAGCCAATGGTACAGAAAATGGTGGTCAACATCTCATAACCAGCGACAACAGAAGCAGTAGGAACTTCATAATAGGAATATAATAGCTAGCTTGGTTGTAATCTTACCTCATACTTTTCACGAACTATTTCTTTCTTGAACTCCTCTTCGTGTTGTCTATCAGCTACCTCACTTTGGCCATTAAATGTTTCTCTCACGATTTTAACATTTTCAAGTTCGGTCACGTTAGCTTGTAGTTTCTTCAGTTCTTCTCTCATCTCGATTATCTGAATCTCAAGTTCACGTCTCTCCCTACGCAAGTACGTGGTATCATTATTTTCTTTAAATTTTCCATTCCCAGTAGACGAAGATGAACAATAGTAGCAGCCATTTTGATTTGGCTGTTCGCGTCGACTTCCACTGATGTCTTCCATTTGTTGAGGAAAGCCTTCTTGTCTGCCGTAGTTGTTAAATGAGTCAGCTGGACCTTCATTTCTTCGGAAATTTGATCCTGGATATCGATGTGTATTATCATGTACGGTTCTACTATTTCTTTCATCTAAGACGTATCCATTTGTTTGAGGATTGCTGTTGTCAAAAGAGGGACCATTTGGACCGGTAAACGTTGTTACGTTACCATCAGCAGAAAACTTTACGAAGTAGCCTCGTGTGTAGCCTCTTTCTCCATCAACCCTTTCCTCAGATGGTCTCCCAGAATTGTGATCTCTTTTTGAATCTTGTGTATCGGTTTGAGTTGGTGGGATTAGAAAACTCCCACTTGTATCAAAGCTCCTCGCTCTGCCATCTGGACTTCTAGATCGGGTTCCTAGATAAGGTATCTCAATACTTGTTCGTATTCTGGGCCTTGTAGGATGCTTGAATTGGTTTGGATCTTTTCTAGGGGACTCTTGATTTGCACCATCTGTCTGCGTCCATGCTTGGTCATCAATATCTCTGTTTACTATAGTTGTTGATAGACTATTGACTTGTTCTGCTACCCTCACTGATTCAGAAATTTGGGACTGTAAATCCTTCATTTGTTTTCTCAATACATTCAATTCATGTTCCTCTTTGTTTTTTACTGACTGCAATCTCTTTATTTCCAACTCTATTTCCGTACGCTGCTGTTTCAAATCCTTGAGGTCATTTTCAATTTTCAGGATATCAGAACGATGCCAATCTGATAATGAGTTATCCTTGTTCTTCCACGCTTGCTCCGTCGCAGAAAAATCATTTTCCATTTTCATTTTCTTGCTTTGCAAATCGTAGTACTGTCTCTCAATCTCGTGTTTTTCTCTACGAAGGTTATCAATCGTGGCATCATCTTTTTTCTTCTCGTCCTTCGTTACAGAAAGCTCTGCCTCCAGTCTTGTCTTCTTGCTCGATAATGTCGTAACTAATATGTCAAGCTCCATCTTCTCTCGTCGAAGGGAGCTTAAGTCGTTTTCTTCTCTTTTCTTTGTTTCCAGTTTGACCGTAATTTCTGTATCTATTTCGGTTTTTTGCCTATGCAAAGCAGCTACGGATTTCTCGAGTTGCAGTCTTTCTTTCTTCAACGTAACGACTTCGTTTCTCTCAATTTCATTCATTTCCTTGGAGTAGCTCACCATGTTATTGGAGTTATCATTTTTCTTGGATTTCTGGTTTTGATTGAAGTTATTACTCCCAAGGTTCTTTTTAAGCACTTCTATTTCTTTTTTCAAACTATCTCTCTCCTTTCGAAGCTCTGCCAGCTCGTGGTCCTTGCTTTCATGTTTTCGTACTCTTTCAATACTGACTTGTGAGATTCCTGTTATTCGTCTTCCGTTCTCTTGTTGACCACTTCCTTGTCCTTGCTGTTGTATATCTTTGATAGTGTTTTTTAATCTTTCTTTTTCATCCTGAAATCTTTCGATATCTTTGCGCAGCCTTTTTTCTTCAATGTTCAAATCATTTATGTCCTTCTTCAAATCTTGTTCATTGTTTTTAAGATCTTCGATGTGCCCCTCCAGACCGCTCTCTTCTCGACGGAGTTTCAAGATGCGGTTTTCTAAGTCAAGATAATCTTCTTTAAGACTTGCAATCTTACTGTCCATGTTTTCCTTCTGGTTAGCTGTGACTGTTGCCGAGTCGTTTTGGTGCTTTAACTTGGCAATGTCTCTTTCCAGATCAGCTTTGTTTTCTTCAAGACGTTGTACTGTTGCTTCGAGCTCCCGATTTTGTCGCACAAGCTCATCAAAGTCGTTCTCTATACTTCGTGTTGAGGTATTGAAAACGTCAAGTTCTTGGTCTAATTTATCGCAGACTGTCTCTGCATTCTGTCGTGTTATTTCACCTTCGCTGTCATAGAAATTGTCACCATATTTTCTTTTCAAATCTGGATTCATACCAATTCTTTGTGTTCTATTTCCTCGTGCTGGATGGACCCCACTTGGCTGTTCATTATTTGTCAGCTTCTGTTTCAGTATCCTCACCTCTTCCTCCAAGTTGTCAATGGTTCGCTTAAGTAGTGTAATTTCATGCTCCATGTTCATCTTTTCTCTCGCAAACGCTGACAGATTGTCTTCCAATTCTGCTTGTTTCTTTTTAAGTGCGCCTATCTGCTCTTCGAGATCCATTTTTTCTCTTCTTAGTACACTAATCTGATTATCGGAGTCTGATTTGTCTCTCTTGATCGAGGAAATCTCGTCTTCAACTTCAAGTTTCTTTCGCCTTAAGGCTGACAATTCATCTTCCATTTCTTCGTTCTTTCTCTGAAGTGAAGTTAATCGGGAATCGAGATCAAACTTTTCTCGTTTCAAATGCTGCATTTCTTCATCTTTGCGCCTAACATTTTCTTGTAGAGATACCAACGCACTGTTATCGACGCTTGGTCTTTCAGGCTTTGGCTCTTCTTTGATCACAGTAGAAGATGCTTTTCTTTTTAAATTTGCTATTTCGTCTTCCAAATCCATTTTCTCTCTCCTCAAAGCTGATATAGCAATTTCAGTCTGTTCTCTTTGCAAATTTGCAGACGAAATCTCTTGGTCTTTCTTTCGGATTACATCTTTAAGCTTCTCAAGATCACCCCCTTCATCGTTTTGGAATTCTGGTCGCGTAGAATTTGCCCTTTTTTCCAGCTCAAATTCTATCGTCATGAATTTTCGTTGCATTTCTTCTCTTTCTCTCGCAAGTATGTCTCTCTCTTGGCGGATTGTCATCAGATTTCCTTCTAGTTCAGCGTATCTTGCCCTCATTATTCCAAGATCCCGATCCAGTTGTTGAACCAACTCGAAGTGACCGGTATTCTCGTTTAACATCTTTTGATGGAATTCGTTCTCCAAGCGAGCCATCAGATCTTCTTTCTCGTTTTCCAATTTCTTTTTGTATTCTTCTCTTTCCATATTCAGTTGCAGACGGAGTTCTTCGTTTCTTTCACTGAAAGCAGAATCTATCTGAGAATTCTCCTGTCTCAGTAGCATCACTTCTTCACGAAGCTCATTAATAGTCACTTCTACAGACGTTTGCTCATTAGTCATGATTTGTTGATAACGTTCCTCAATCTTCAACTTCACATTTCGTTTTTCTTCTGCGTGCCTCTTTTCCATTTCAGAAATCTCCATCTCGTAATGCTCCTCGAGTTTCCTTCTTTCTTCTTTCTGTTTTCTCTCTGCCTCCTTTTTCTCTCGCTCCAAATATTCAAAATCATCTTGGAGTTTTTTGTTTACACTTTTCAAAAGTGATGTTTCGTTCTCCAACTTTAGTGCAAACTCCGATTCAAGGCTTATCTTTAAAGTGTTTCTCTGATCTGAAAAGGTTTTCTCCATTTCTTTAATTTCCCTTTCAAATTTGCCAACAATTATCTCTTTTTCCTGCCTTAGGTTTTCGTTTAATTCTCTCAATTGGGTTGTCAATTTGTGTATATCATCTTGGAGCTCTGTTATATTTTCTTCGTATTTATCTTTTTGCCTGGAAATATCTGTCGAATACTTCTCCTCCAGCTTTCTTTTCACCTCATGAATTGCTTGCAATTGTCGTTTTTCCAGTTCATTTCTTTCTCTTTCAAAGGTGATTTCGTTCTTTTCCTTCTCGTTTCTGTTTCGACTTTCAAGCTCTCTTTTCTGCCATTGCAAATCCGTTATCGCTGTCTTTAATTCCTGAATTTGTCCTTCGTACCTATTCTTCTCTTGCTCCAACTTATGATTAAAATCATCTTCTAATTTGCGCTTCATTTCTCTCTTCTCAGCTACAAATTTCCTTTCTAATATTTCTCTCTCTCGCTCAAACTTGTCCTCGATGTCCAAGTCAGGTCTGATTCTACTAGTTATTATTCCATCATTCATTCTAAGATATACCTCTGCTATTTCTTTAATTAAATTATTATCAACATCACCGGCCGCGGAGCTGAGACTGGCTGCTTGTCTTTTTGGGCTTGCTAATTCACCTGAGTAGAAATTGAAAGCTTCAGACTCGGCATGTGATCCCGAAGCATATCCTGCCTCATTACTTGTTACCGAAGTCATTCTCGAGTTTTGCCTAAGAGCTTCTCTTTCTTCTTCCAAATGTCTCAATAAATCAACTTTCTCCCTTTGGAAGCTTTCTTTCATTCGGATCACCTCTTCTTCATGACCTTGAGACATTAGATCTTTCTCTAATATAAAACCCTTTACAATATCTTCGATCTCTCGTCGGTAACTTTCCTCTGCAGCCCCATCTTGGTGGACAGTCTGATCCGTATCTTCATCAGAACTTTCGAGGATGTATTCTTGTCTATCCTTTGATTCGGTCATCTTGGCGAGAATACCATCTTAGTGTTATAAATTCTGTATTTTCAAAGCGTCCTAAAAATTCAAAAATACATATTATGAAAATCCTCTCCTAATTACGACCGTTTATAACCGCCATAAATCTTCTACTAATTCTACTCGTTACCATGATTTTTAACAACATTAAATCTCCTGGAACCTGCTAACATTTCCAAGAGCGAGTTATACTAGCATAATCAGCTGTTAAAAACAAACATGACCAAATATGGCTTGTAATATTGACAAAACACTAAACGAGCGTTTACAAGAGTTTGTACTTGGAAATGGAATGCTTTGTAACCTTGCCAGACTGAATTTATTATTACATTGTTCAGCTAAGAGTTTATCTCCATAGAAACGAAGATAAGTTTGTGCTAATCAAAAGATTTGCTATAGTTAGTTGTCTCTAACGCTGTCTTTTATTTCAACCATCATAACAAAATTCTCTCTTTTGAAAATTAAGTTGCGAGCAAATGTTGTTTCAATTAAACATTGCCAAAGTTGATACTGGCTTTAGTTCATAGTTCGAAGTGATAATGAAAATGAAATTTGTCATTTTCCGCGTTCTTAGAGCTTAAACCTTACGAAGAATCTACTTTGGAATAACAAGATTGATATATTTGTCATTTTAAGCTAAGAAATCCCAAAACAATGGATCCATGTATATAATGTTCAGTACACGTTCGTTCAAAATTTTAGCATTTCTTCATATGAATTCTATTTAAGACCCAATTCAATAAACGTTTCTTACTTATTAACTTTGCAACTGGATTTATTCAATATTTTGTTTTGGCTCCGAGATTATTGTTTATGTAAGATTATGAAAAACCTTCCAACCTGTTCAATTTGTTGATTTTGAAATTTGGCCGTTATATCTTGATTTTAAATATTATAAACGTGATTTAACCCGTGTAGCAAAAATCTAGTAGTCATTGTCTAGTGCAATTACAGAAAGAAAATGAAATAAAACACTGAATTGCCTACAATAATATAATTATTAATGTTTGTACATTAATCATAAACTATCTTTTTCAAGAAAGTACAAAAGAAATCTCTCTAATCGTAAGAACAATACTGTTTTAGTATTATTGTACTGTATTCAGTGTTATATAGCCTTAAGTTTTATTTAGTTCGATTGGTTTGTGTGTACGTGTGAGATTTTAGTTATATCATATTAGTTTTATTTTTTTCTATTGTGATAAGATTTGTTACAATTATATCATTTTTTTATATTACTGGCTTTATCTATTTGTTTCAGTTGGGTAAAATTTGTAGTAGTATGTTTTTTATGTTTAGCATGCTTTTTTAATTATTTTATAATTCTTTTTCCCCTGAATTTTCTATAATATTTTTCAAACTTTTCCTTGCTCATCTAAGGTTTGTATAATGACCTCGTGGGTTCAATCCTAACAACAATGGATGTTGTATCATCCAACAGCGCTCAGTTCCGAATTACTGACGGAAGCCAAGGATTAAATATTTGTTTTAGTAAAATGAATGCTAATGGCACTGTTTTCAAAAGCATGCATGGAAATAAATGAAAGGAAAACAAGAGGGGAAACTCTCAAAAACTTGTTTTACATGAAAAATGATGGAAGAAAATAAATAAAGTAAATGAAAAAAATGAATAAAAAAGTAATACAACAGCATAATTTAACAGCATGAATTTGCTTATAAATTAATTTTACTGCAAAACATGGCACTTTACGTATGGGTAAATGTAAATGAAATACACAATGTAGAAGACTTTTCCATTTAGAGCATTGATCAGGTATGGCTTCAGTCCTTGAATTAGTGACCACTATGGAAAGGGCAAAACGTCTCAATCAAATTTTACAAGGTTCTTAATCCTTAGACAAAGTCTTACCTACAAGAATTTTCTAATAAAAATTGACCATTCCTCTATTACGACATATAGCTAAGGTATTGGTTTTAGTGCTTGCAAAAAATAAAACAGTCAAATATTTCAAAATCGTTGACAAAACAAATACACTTTTTTAAACATCCGCAAAATCTTCAACCATTGAAAATTCAAATCTTACTACTGATTACTCTTAAAGAAGTAATTCTGCAAACAAAATCGGAAGTGTATGCTTTTTATCATAAAGTTTAAAATATTTCGAGCTGTCAAATTTATCTGTGGAGGAGCACTCGGCGTACTACTTCTTGTTATTCTGTTACTTCTAAAAAACCTGATTTTAGTTCCTATTCCAGTTTTTATTTAACAGGAATCTTATAATCCTATAGACGTTATGATAATGATGGCTGTTCTGATAGATTTACTGTAATATATCGTATATCGTATTATGTGAACTTAACACATACCGTCCCCTGCCGCTAGGCAAAATAGCTGATTTCTTATATTGCAGTCCTTGGTGTTTTCTTAGCCCTTATCGGCATACTTAATGCACTTTTTTTGCCTATCATTCTTTCATAAGAACTAGGGCGTTTTTTGTGAATGAGAATTCATTCTTTTTCATGGTTTTATATTTTCTGTGATGTGTTATCAGAAAAAGATATATTTGTTTCAATCTTGTGTACACAATACAATGCATGTGCAATAAACTACGGCAACTGAAATAGATGAAAAGCCGTAGAAGAGAGTCGTAAAACTTATTGTAACGTTTTCTATGATCTATAAAATACCTTTTATGAATTGTGGTCAATAAAAAAATTTGTAAAAGGCTAACTGTATAAGCTTACTTAAATTTTGTAATATTCAAAATTAAAATCTTCCAACGATTATAGATTTTTGGAATACTTTTTTTGCACAAGCAATGGCACAAGAATTTAGTTACTTAGCCGTGCTACTTCTGATCTTTTTGCTAAATGAGGGAGTTGAAACCTGGTGGAACTGAAGCATAAAGGATAAGAGATAACTGCTACTTTTTGTAGCGCTTTTTTTTATAGATTTGATGCTCTTTGTTTATCGAAGTAGCAATATTTGTATTATGATCATCCGGGTTGATGCTCTTTCTTGCTTTGCATTGCATAAGAATTTTAAAAAAGTCTTAACATTTATAACTACAGCGATTGCTAAAAAGAACCACTATACCACTCACCTTAATTTTCTCTTACATTTTCTCAGTAAATTCTATCTGTTTGCTGCTTTTTGCAGTTTTTATGGATATGTGAAACTCTTTCTTGCTTTGCATTGTATCATTCGGGGGGAAAACTATTTTATAACATAGCTATATAGATAACTCGGTCGACGGCATCTTACCTTATGTTTCTCTTAAAATCCCTCGGTATATTGTAAATTTATTGTTGACAGTGTCTTCAACAGATTTAGTATCTCGCCATTTTTCTTGTTTCGTCTCCCGTGAATATTTCTTTTTCAACAGACGCTACTTCCCACCGCTCAAGCTTGGATGGATACTCAACAACAGGTACTACGTGCCCTCTGATTCGCTGGTGGTTAGTTTAAATGTTTATGTTGCATGTTTTTAGTTTTAATAAAGCATCATTATGCGTGCCAAGGTGGTTATTAATAATCTTATCTCTTTATTTCTGGACATGATCCAATATTGCAGTTAATTACGATTAAAGACAGCCTATACTCGCTGCTAGTTTTTCTTACGCTGGTTGGTGCAATTTTAG
This sequence comes from Actinia tenebrosa, assembly GCF_029948245.1. NCBI lineage: Eukaryota > Metazoa > Cnidaria > Anthozoa > Actiniaria > Actiniidae > Actinia > Actinia tenebrosa. Next base: position 11,553,900 of record NW_028292586.1, on the reverse strand, counting down.
ATTTTGTTGCAAAGGGAAGAGGCAACGTATAGTAAACTCTTGCCTATTGGTACATGCGATGCAGAGAAAATTTTTAACATTTGAGCATTCTGCGGGCATTCTGCAGTGTTCATGCTGTTGTTGCAAGGCGATACATTTGCTCTTGCGCTGCATGGCAATACTAAAAAAGATTATAATAAAATAAAGAAATAAAAAAATAAAATAAGTAACATTGCGTTGCATGTTAGAAAAACTCGGGCTTACACCTGCAGCTTACATGTTTTTGTTGTCAAGACAAACCAGCAATTATCCTTAATAGATTTATAAGGGTTATTCTAGAAAATAAACCCATAACAATAATAATGACAATGTATGGTATAGTACCTGTAAATTTTTAACTCTTTTTTGTCGTACAAATTACTTATTCATCATGTGCTTTATTTTTGGGGATCGGAATTTCAGTTTTTCCTTTTTTTTGTTTAGCCATCGACGTTCAACATCGTTCAACCCTACACAAAGCACTTTTTTGTATGACTTTGAAAAGCCAACGGCACGAACACGTTCTTGACACGGCAAGGCGTACGCCGACCAATCACATTGCCCAAAAACGCTAAGATCACGGCACTGTCAAAACGATGGATTAATTTGCGCGAAAAAATCCCCCAATCAAAATTCTAGAAAACATCACGGTCCCGTCAAGGCAAGCATACGGCACCGACATTTTCACAGTCATACGAAAACTGCTCTTGCTAGCAAAAACAACATACCCTTAAGAACTGGTCATTATTTATCGCCTGAGGGGAGTCATAGGATACAGAGGGGGCGAATCACGTTTTTTTTAGATTATTAACGCGAAGGGGTATCAATTAACTGGGTATGATTAACTGAAAGGGCTGTGATAGATTGATAATGATGCAAGTGTGGGTTTCACAAAAATGAGAAAGTAGCAACCACTATCAAGGGGGTATCATGAAATAATAGCACATCCTCAGTGTTGTTGCATGGGTGCATGGGTGCATGGGTGCATGGGTGCATGGGTGCATGGGTGCATGGGTGCATGGGTGCATGGGTGCATGGGTGCATGGGTGCATGGATTATTAACTTGTGATCATTATTATTAAACAAAGTCACTAACAACCAATATAACGTTTATTGTAATTTCATTTTGATGCCTCATATTTATTAACTAAAATTTTCATACAAATGATTTTCTTTCCTGATCATTTACGTGCCTATTATCATATTTACATTTATTTTTTATAATTAAGTGTTTTTGTTGTAAACCCTAGGACCCTTTTATTTTATTATTTCTGTACTAACGTGAGTCAAGTGTCACGAATGTCTGCTACAAACTTATATTCAACATTGTTAAATGCAAATTTTACAACCATGCAAAACCCCCTTATTTAATTTACTATTTCATATCCCTTTTTATAAATCAATCAACCAACTTAATTCATTAGGTTTTGTAATTAACAATACTTTTATAGTATGGGATTCTACAAGTAGTGTACAATCTACAGTGCATTTCGTTTTCCATATATATCTTAGTATATTTTAGTTATTCCAACATAATCGATATCAGGGTTATTAGACTTTTCAAATCAAATAATTAGATCATATTAAGTACGTTTTGATACAAACTTGCCAATACAAAGTCAAACGTCAACTATACATATGAAAATCAATTGTGGTTGCAAATGTCAATGGACCTCTTTAACCTTTGCCTAGTTTCTTTCCATTCCAGACCACGTGTCCTTCGATAAAGTATCATTTTTTATACATGGATATGGATACGACTCAAAGAATCTCATTTTCGTATTTTTCTTGATTATCTGGCTTCAAAATTTTCGTGGTATGCATGGTAACGATATTGCTCTTATAAAAATAGATATGAGAGCACAAAACGCATAAAGTAACCGTATACATCAGATTTTAAATTCCTTTACAGAAAAAATGGTGGATTTACGATAAGAACTTGGTTTTCACTTACAGCACAGGTATACGCATGACCAACTTCATGTGAGCATCCCTCATATAAAAGACGTATCTTTACTGTTTACTTGACATTGATTCAATGTAATAGATTGTCGGTAATCAGTAGTAATAATTACCAATAAATAAGATCCGCATTGCAAACAAAGCCCAGGATAATTGACAAGATCCAAGATAATTGTTCCAAGTATTGAAATTTGTGATGCAAGCTATTTTGTAGTCTTTTAAAGCCGTGAGTTTGCAAGTTTAGAGTGAAGGCATTTTGATTTTTTTTTAAATAAAAATTTTGCAAACAGGCCATCTTTGTTAAGATTACTTTTTCATAAAACAGTTTTCATAATAAACGTGCTGAATTAATTCAGTCGTGCAGGCAGAGAATGTATTTTCTTATGTATTGATCCAATATAAGTTTGATTATTAATAATACCTAATAATTTGTAAAGCAAGTCTCTCTATTCTAGTATATTTGACAAATTTTATCCTACATTGACATGAACGCTTGTACGATGTAGGTAGCGATTCATGTAAAAACAACAGTTTAATGATTAAGAGAAAGTGGCAGGCCACTGTCATCAGAATCATGTAACGTTTCTACCATTCCTTCATTGCTAGTCATGCCATACTGTTGTGCGTTTGGAGTGTCAGCAAAACTGGACAGTTCCAGGTCAGTAGGACTAGACTGCACATCAGCCTGTCCTCCAGCATGGTTACTCTCAGGGCTAACCATGCTGGCTTGTTGACTCTCACTTACAACAGGCACATCACTGTGCATCATGGAGGAATTTGAAACTGGCTGTTGAATACTGTTTGGTCCTTTCTTGAAGGGTTTCTTGTTGATTATTAACGTACATCCCGGAGTACTGTGTATGTAGATCACCTCTATTAGAGGATTGCATCATTTGTTCGTTCGCTCTGTCGTTCTGATACAAATTTGAGGAACGTCCCATTGTAGAACTGTGAACACCCAGTTGTGACTGGTAACTAGATATAGAATAGAAAAAAAAGATTAGTGTTTCAATGATACAAAATTTCAAGGGCACTTGCCTATGGAATGTCATGTAAACGCCTTCATCAGTTGACGTTCACCAAAACGTCAAATTATACGACGGCAAATTATACGGTTTCGTACATGTCAGTGGGAAAAACTGTAATCTTTAAATTTAAATTGAATACAGGGAACTTTTCGCTGTTGTTGTGTTACCTGTGTGATGAGGAGCGTACAGATGTCACGTTATTTGAACCACAATATATGGGAGAATGTTGAGCCATGTCAATCAGCCTTGGTGACAGGCCTTCGAGTCGTGATATCTTCTCTTGCAGAACATCAACTTCTGACTGAAGTCTTCTATTCCTTAGGAACATGTTACCACCACGATCAAGATGTTGGCTCATCTGTAACAGGTTATATAAAAAGTTTCAAAACATTTATTGTATGGCTGTTATAAACCCAGGAGTACTCGAGCGTTTTGCTACGTCTCAGAGGTACGCGTTGTCTAGGAAAGGTGTTGTTGGGGAAGGCAAATTATTATTAGTAAATATCAATTCCTACTTACCCTTGGGTCTCTCAAGCCTTGCATTCTCATTTGCATCGATCCCTGAAGATCTCTTTTCTCTTCTTCAAATCTTTCTTCCATCTCTCGCCTTTCTCTCTCAAATTCCGTCTTCAATAATACTCTTTCTTGGCGGTACTTTGTCTTTAGGTTAGACATCTCTTCATTCAAGCCCTCATAATCCTTCTCCAATTTCTTTATCTTGGTTTCGTAATATTCCTTTTCTTTCTGGAGTTGGTTCTGATACTCATTTTCAATACGGTTAAAGATCTCCTTGTTGTTGAGCATAGCCTCGGCACTTTGAGCATGGGCCTTATTATACCCAAGATCCTTATCGGTTTTGTACTGTGCATGTTGCTGAAGCTGAGATTCTAACTGCATTCTATGTTCTCGTAGTCTTGTAATCTCCTGCCGTAGACTCTCCAATGTACTCTCGATGTTTTCTTTTTCTTTACGAAGTTTTCGGCGATATTCTTCCTCCAACGAGCTCTGGAATTCTTTCTGGTTCGCTTTGACATTCTCCAATTCTAAATTTGCATCTTGCAAGTCATGTTCAAGCTTGTATTTTTCTTCTTTAAACTTGACAGTCATTTCTTCCATTTTACTATCATACTCTTGTATCTCATCATTCATCGCCTCAAGCTTTTGTTCGTACTTTTCTACGTCTATTCTATACTTGGCTCTTAGCTCTTCCTCGATTTTCAGGTTTTGAACCTCTTTCGCCTTCTCGAGAGTCTCATTGAATACCTTTCTTTCTTCTTCTGACGCTTTTTGCATCCCTGCTTTTGCTTTCTTGTATTCTTTCTTAACGTCTTTCTTATCTTGTTTTGCTTTGTTGAGCTCTTTAGTCAACGCGTCAATAGTGACTCTTAACAATTTCTTTTCTCTTTCAAGTCTCTTCGTAGTCTCATCTTTGTTCTTTTGAAACTCGGTAAGTTTATCTTTTTCGTTCTGCACCGACAGCTCCAGTTTTTGTATTTGGTCTTTGTAACCACGCACCTTTTCAGCTACAAGATCGTGTATCTTGTTCTCCAAAACCGAACTTTTTGAAGATAAATTCCTCTGGAACTCCTCTTTCATCGTTCGCTGCATTTCTTCACTTTCCTTGCTCAACCTTTCCTCCAGTTCTTTCCTTTCATTCTGAAGTTTTTCTTTCAGATTTTCTAGCATTCCTTGGTAATACTTTGAATTCTCTTCCAACTTGCTCTTTAAAATATTATTTGCATTCCTATCTTTTTCTGCAAGTGATGCAAGTTCCTGGTTTTTAATTAGCAGCTGCTGCTCAAGTTGGCTTATTTTTCCTGATAAGTTTTGAATTTCATTTAGGTTTTGATTCAGGGCATTTCGTAGCTCAGTCTTTTCTTCCTCGAGCTTCTTAATCATCCCATCGTTGTCGTTTCTGATTTGATTGTGGCTACCTCTATTACCGACTTCTGGCTTGTCTTCAAGTTCTACCTGTATCTGCAAATTCGGCATCGTGGACGTGTATTCGAATTCGATTCCATTAGCAGGTTGGAATCTCTGATGATCAGGCCTATTCTCAGTTATAACTTTGCTAACTACAGAAACAGGTTTATCTTTTCGTGGCTCTCTTTTATCTTCTGGAAATACTTCATTGAGAGGCACTTTACTTTCTACGTAGCTAGCTTGTTCCCCAGGTAATGGAATGTCATCTTGTACAAATGGTTTTTCCCTCACCAGATTTTCTGATTGTCTATGAACCGACGGAAGATTGTCAGGCATTGAACTAGTAATATAAGCATTGTCTACAGCTATATCGGTAGGTTTATGAAAGTCTTCAAGGTTGTTATTGAAGCTTTGATCTTGACCTGGAGTTTTAGTGGCCACTTCTGGTCTTTGATTTTTCATGAGTCTTTTAATCTCTTCTTCTGATTGTCTCAATTCTTCCTCATACTTTTGGGCCGTGTTCTTTAGCATTTTATCCCATTCTTCTGTCAATTTTCTTACAGCATCTTCATTTTTCTTCACTTCGCCTTCCAGTTGGCAGACTTTCTCTCTCTCTTTTTCAACCTCGGCATTACTTTTCTCCAGTTCTTTATCATGTTTGTTTTCCATGTCTTTAATTTGAGCCAACAGAGACGATACTTCTTCTCTCATTTTCTCAACCTCGTCTTCCATTTCTTTATACCTTTCTCGCTCTTTCTCGAGGGCTTGGTTAAGCTCCTTCTCTGACATTTCTTTCTGCTTTTCAAATGTTGATGTTAAAGAAGCCTTTTCTTCATTAAAGCTTTCCTCCATTTCCTTGATCCGATTTGTCAAACGGTCTGCTTCTTTAGTTAATCGAGCATTACTCTTTTCCAATTCCTCCACTTTTTCGTTCATTCCTTCAATTTCATTATTCATTATTTCTTGTTTTCGTTGCAGATCATTTCGTTTTCTAGCCATTTGGCTTATTTCTTCCTGCAACTCTTCGTTTTTCTCCTCCAATTCTCTTCTTCTCGCTCTCTCTTTTCCGAAATCCTCTAATTTTTGTTTGAGATATAAATTTTCATCTTCAAGCTGGTCAATTTCGTGTTTCAAGGCTGATACTGGCTGTGAGCCTTTGTTGTTGTTATTGTTGCTGCCAATGTCCGCATTCTGAACTTCTTTAGCTTTACCTTCATCAGGAAACTGCTTTTCCTGCTCACTACTCTTAAGATCTTCGACAATTTTCTCTAAAGCTTGTATCTTCTCCTTTTGTTCCTCTATGATGACTTCATACTTGCTAACATCTTGCGGAAATTCGCACGCTTCCTGTTTTTGCAAACTTGGACCATTTGGTTCCATATGATTAATAGTGGAAAGAGGAAGAGCTTCGGCATTCATAGCAGTTTGACTATCGCTTTCTGGCGTCAAGTGATGTTTCAAGCTAATTCCAATTGCCAACTTACCATGCTTGCGACTACTAGGAAGAGGTGCTCCACCTAAAGCTGAACGCTCTTTCTCGAACCCTTCTCTCATTTTTCCCGTTTTGTCACTTTCTTCCAAAAGTTTGTTTTTCAAAACCATCAAATCAGACATTAATCCCTCGAGATTTCCACTGAGATGAGATTTTTCACGGCTTTCATTTAGGAACTTCTCCTCTAACATTCGTAAATCGTTGCTGTACCTTTTTTGTATTTCTTTTTCTCTAGCTTGAAGTTTTGCAATGTTGTTCCTGAGGTCTTCTATTTCCTTTTGGAACTTTTTGTTGATGTTAGCAAGGTCCAAGTTGATCTCATCCAGCCTCATCTTTTGCTCGTTCTCCATCGAGAGCTCGTTTTCGAGGTTTGCAAGTTGGTCTTGAAAGGAGCTTTTTAATTCAATGATCTGGATTTCATATTCATTTACCTCTCGTGCTTTTTCTCTCATCTTTTCTTCCATTCGTTTCAAAGTCTCTTTTAGAAGCTTCAGCTCGTCTTCGTAATCAAACTTGCTTTCTTCGATGATTCGGTCTCTCTCTTTAATCTGCCTTTCCTTTTCCCGTAAAGCATGCTCCAATTTTGTCTTCTCGTTCTCCAAACGAAGGTACTCCTCCTTGGGCACACGGTTTTCAAAAGCATCCATAAACGCTTCCATGGGATCGAGCCTGGGAGTCTGGTCATTGTCAGGAGTAATATGCAAGTGGTCGATAATCTCGCCCAGTTTTTCATTCTCCTCTGCTAGCAAAGCAATGTCATTTTCGTAACCTTTCACCAACTGTGGTGAAATACTTCTTGATTTCAAAAAGGTTAAAAGTTCATCATCACTCATTCTCGATTTCAAAGAGTGCATTTTGTGTTTGTGTCGATGGGCATGTGGCTTTGAATGCTCTCTGGGGTTTTTTCTTGTGTTTTGGAGATCTTCTATTGAAGCTCGCATGTTGCTGCCGGAAAGCGCAGTCTGCAAGGGGCTTGTACTTTTGTTCTCTGGCGATTCTCTGTACCTCTTAGCTCCAGGTACGATATCTTTCTCCAAGTATCTTAACTTTGTCTGAGTTTCGTCTTTTTCTTGTGTAACTTGGCTGAGCTTTAATTCAAGAAACTCCTTATCAGCCAAGAGCTTACTTATTTGTATTTTGTCTATAGAGGAGTCGCGCAGACTTCGAGCACTCACCGATGTATCTCCATCATCAGATGTCTCACTTGCAGTATCTGTTATCCAAAAGTCTCTTTCTTTCCTAAGATTTTTGAGAGCATTCTTGATGGTATCGTTTCCCTCGATAAGAGACCTCAGATCCTCTTCATCCTCAGAAAAAATAGACGACAAGTCGTCTTTGTCGTGACTATTTACGATATCTTCTGGCTCAGATGCGTCGACTTTGCTTTTCATATTAAATCCCGAACTCTCTGCTGGAGCTAAGTAGTCAGTCTTATCTTCTTCTTGTTCTTCGTGGTCTACCGAATTCAAAAGAATAGTATTTTTCATTCTTAATGTATTATTCTCTTGTTCAAGCTGTGATGCTTCTTGTTGATACTCTTCGAGCAGTTTTTCTCGATTCTCCTCAGTATCTATTTTTGTTTCGTCGTCGTCTGACATCTTCACAATAGCTTCTCTAAAGTCTTCCAAATCCTCCTTATCCATGGTAACTAGGAGTAAAAGAAGAAGAACGAACCGAGATTTAGACTTAAGTTTATTGGATGCAAAACCTTTATCAGGGACTTCTAGAAGTTTTATGCATTGGCAAGCCGTGCTTGCATTCAGCAGGTGGCAGTCGTCCAAACTGTCTAAGAACTGTCTCACAATAGTCTAAAATATACTAGTAGCAAACTCGAAGAGCTGATGAACTTCATTGAGCAACAAAATAAGCTTCAAGCCCAAAATATCAGACCATTTTATTATAATATAGCCATAGTTCCAAAGTTTGCAGCAAATCTCATGCCAATTTCATTTGGCAACGATCCCAGGCATAAAGATAATTGTAGTGTCATGTTTGGTTTAATATTTATTTTTGAATTAAAAAAGAAGACACGCACCGAAATAAAAGCGAACTATATTTTCTTTATCGATTGTCAACAAAAAGAAAATTCAATGAGAGGGTATTAGGTTTCTGGTGTGTAATGTTGTCATCGCTTAGGCTAAAGTCTCTAATTCCGTTAAATAAGTGCCTCATGAATTCAGACAAAAAATAAAAAAAGCATCGTATCATCAGTTTCCATGTCTACCATTTAATCTAAAACGATGTATACTGTAGGCAAAATGAGAAATAATTTCCGAGCAAGTGACATGAATACTGAGTTTTATTTTCAATACCACAACTTGAATAAAAGGGAATCCCAAGGTGAAATTTGGAGTTCTCGCTCAAGAACCCCCTTATCGAAACAGTATCCTTTCAATAGGAACATAGTGAGTTTAGCTAATAGCATATTATATGATATCATATAAAAATTTTAAGTTTTACTAATTCTTCTCATAAAGCATTCTCGCATTTCATAAACACTATAGGAAGTCTTTTCCAGACTGCTTCTCTTGATTTGTAATATTAGTATCGAGAAAACTGGAGGCAAACAGGTTGTTTAGGGCTTATCAACAGGTGTTCAAATTGGTCTGCTAAACTTAGTTATACTATCCCTGCGAATTAGCATATCCTTTAAACCATAATCCTATAGATTAACTTCCTAATTCTTAAAAAAAAATTGCAGAATGAAAATAAAAATTTCCTTTGACTACATATATTTTATATTTCGTCTATTATCATTAAAAACTTGCAATTAAACTCAATTATGATAAAGTAACTTTAAACCGCACTTGACAAAGTTATTATATTTCACAGATATCATTATCTTGGCATGGCATATTGTTTCCCTAGCACTTTATGGTTTTAAAAGTTAGTTAACAGAACTAAAACGCTAGTTATTTTTCCTTGCTTCTTGTCTTGTTATAATTATCAACAACTTCTAGTGTACGTTGTTGACATATAGTTAGATTGTATAGTTATATATTTACTTACCTTCTTATTAGAAACACAAGACTGTTTATTTAATATTCCTGGAATATTGCATCAACTCTTTCCACTGTAAATTTTTGTACAACCAAAATAATTTTCATTGGCAATTCTGTTACATATCATTTCTTAATTGCGTAGTGTAATCTTTCCTTAATCTTCATTAGTCTTCCTTGCGTTAATTAAGAGAAAACATCTATCGATTTCTTGAGGATATAATAATGTTTGGATAACATATAATTATGTTTTCTTTTCGTTGGCATTTTCCCAAGGTGTACTTCAAACCTGTCGCTGCCTTCATCCAAAAACAACGCTATTTCACCATGGAGACAAGAAAACGAACTCTCGCGTTTCAAAATCCAGAATATTCCGTAGTACTGGAAACCGGCTGAATATATAGCAAATGGATATAAAATTAGCTTATAAAATTAATGGATATAAAATTAGTTTAAATTCAAAGTCAGGTAAACATACACGTTATTTCATCATATGTAAATTTGATATCGAATAATTTCCCTGTCAGCAGTGTTACATAATGGACACATGCGCAATGAAATGCAAAGATATTGCTGTTTTCTTTTATTAGATTTATTGGCCTCCAAATGTCAAAACTACAAACATATATAATATTATATACACTTAAGGGAAAAATACAAGAAGAAGGGTGGGCGTGAACGGGACCTAGAGTCCCATGCAAGTGCACAAACGATATAATTAAGTAACAAGACTTAGGCAAAGGAAAAACACAAGTAAAACCAATTGTTGCCAATGGCAACCACAGTTAAGAAAGAGGCTCCACTTATTTGCTTGCTCGAAACTCAGGCAAAAAATTCCAAGGACCAAACAAGAAAATTTTGCGACTTCTATTTCTTATTATATTAATGCCCGATTTTCCCAATTCCTCAGTTTCTAAACAGTAGCAAGGGAAGGCATTTATAATTTATTGAGGGCTAACGAATAACTGGAAAACTGAATCTTAAGTATGCTGACCAAGCTCATGTGCAGGGGCGTAGCGAGGTCTCGATTATAGGGGGGGGGGGGGGGGGGGGGGGGATTTACCGTTTTCCCGCCAAATTCACAAGAATCCTGCATGAAGAAATTAAATTTTGATGCAGAAGGCAAACTTTAAGTGGGGCACGTGCTCACCCACCTCTCCTGCCTACGCTAGTGCCCATGTGTCATTTAAATAGAATAACGCGTTAATATGTTGGCCTCTGAGAAAAAAATATAGAGTGTTCGTAAACTTATTATGTACTGTACGTAGTTATTTTACGCGAGTTTTATATTTCCTTTACAGATATATGACTACGACTTATTTTGTACGGATCACAAATCTTAGGGGTCTGGCTACCCACCAATATCTCAGTTTGGGCAGAGGAGAGGGAATACTGCAGTTATTTTTCGTAAGTATAATTGTCTTTACAGGTATGACTGCTTTTAATCGTTTTAAAACACATTTATTCTGACAATCGAAAACAGACTTGTGGCATAGGAACTAGTACATCAGTCTTGACATAAAAAAAATGTTGTACAATAATTAATTCAGCTTGGAAAAAAAATTATACATCACTTTTGAAGCTTTTTAGTTCTAGTTCATGTTTTAACGGTTCAGCGTAATTTCTGCTCTACCAACCAAAACCTGAAGAAATGTTTCCCAGAGCACTAGCAGCAGCTGCAGCCGCTTCTTCTGCCTGCTCTTTAGCCTCCTCTGCAGACTTTGCTGCTTCAGCGGCAGCTTCTTCAGCCTGCTTCTGGGCTTCGGCAGCTGCCTCTGCTGCTTGTTTTGCAGCTGCATCAGCAGCTTCACTTGCTTGATCTGCAGCATCATCCGCAGCACCTTCAGCTGCCCCTGTTAAACCTGCAGCCGATGCTGAAGCACCACCCATCAAGGCACCAGCAGCTGCCTGATCTCCTCCTACCATTCCTGTAAGTGCCTGGACTTTTTCTTGTAACTCACTCAGCATCCCTTGAAGTTTTTCGTTTTGCGTTGTCAACTCTTGTATTTTAGCTGTCGCCTCGTCTTGGATGCTTAGGTTTGACATAAACTCCTTTACATCGTCTACCTTCCCCTCCAAGGCATTTTTGAGCTGCTCTGTCAGGGCTGTATTCTTGGCTGTTTCGTCAGCAAGTTGGCCTTTGAGACTTGATATTTCATCGTCTGAAGGAGCTGCCTTGTTTAACAAATCCATTTTTGACTGGAAATAAAAATTAATTTTTTCAAGCAATTATAATATCATGATGACAAATCATACATAGGTCATATAATTTTCAGATAAATATATATTAAAGTTATTCAAGCTAAACAAGAATAGTTTTGTTTGGCCCGTAAAACAAAAGTTGTATCAAATTAGTGAGTAATAATGTCTAATTCGTATCATGCTTTTTCAATTGGCATTTACTTTTGCAAAACTTATATGAATGGCTTAGCAAATCAAAGCGTGAATGAAAACATTGTAAAATATCAAGCAAACATTTTTTGGAAACACCTTGTCCAAATCTCAATTCGTATCATCAAAGATAACAATTCCATATAATATCTTACCTTAAGATACTCGATATCAGCTTGATGAGACTACTGTAAAGTTCTGTGTGTAGGAATGAAGGGCTTCTTGCTAAGGAGGCTTTAAGTACTTTATTGTTAAATAACCTGCTGTTTTTCCCCTGTTAACTGGTTCTAGATTGTTCAAGCCTGTTTAGGCTGGTAAACAATAACTGCATCATGATTTTTTTAGTTGTAAATAGTAAAATTGTCTATAGATTTTAATTTTTTAAATGTACTTTTTATTTTATCATGGTGTTCTAAAATAATTTATAACTGTCACCTAAATGTTTCACTTTACCAACCTCCTATCTTTCCCTCTTTTTCGAGGAAGGGAGTTTTTAATAGGATGGTTAAGGAATTAAGGAGGAGGAATTCTAGAAGCGTTGCGTGTCAAGATTGAAACCAAGACGCTTGAATTTCGACATTTGCGGTTAAACACTTAATCAAAATAAAATTCAGGTTTTTGGACTTCAATCAAATTTATGTTTCAACGAGTTAAGCTAGCCTGGATTGTTGGAGAAATTTGTCTTGGTTTCTATGCATGCGCAGGGTATCAATTAAACAAGCTGCACATTGCGAGTGGTTTTTAACATCGTATATATTTTAAGGTGTCGAAACGTGTTTTTCAACTCATCGAAACTGTTAGTAGTTAATTTTTTACCAATTACAATAGTTTATCCGCTTTACACGAAGGGGATCTATAAAATTAAAACAAGCTGCTACAAGTGTTCGATATAATTCCAAATTCCGAAACATTTCTTTAAATATCCTTTCATCATGACATTTGTAGGTATAAGTTGTAACTTCTCTAGAGATAAATATTTATTCTGATTAGCTATTACTAGTCTCCTACGCAGCCGCTAATAGTGTCGGACGTCACGCCACGCTCACTCCCCTAAGTAAAAGCGTTGCGTTGCGAGAAACTATATTAATACTCCAGTTTCGAGTTCTCTTAGGTCAGCCGTAGTCTAAGTTGTACGTTAAAATATTCAACCATTCAACCAAAAACTCCCGAGTCTCTTGACATAAATTTTGTCATTAATTAAATAACGCCATTAATCAAACAACTAAGTATCGTTCATTCATCTGAAGATGAAAGACAGCAACACGGCGCGTTACTTAGGTTATTATTTTGATTTTGATCTTAAACATCGTGGGTGGATCGCTATACGGGATGTTTATTAGGTCAGTGCGCGCTGGCTTCCCCTTCTTGTTCAGACAGTTAACGCAGACACATTCATCTAGTGCATGAATCCTATTCTCTCCCACTCACCCGCACAAACTAATCCTGGATTCGTTTCTTTTATATATTTAATGATGAATAAGAAATTAATACATAATAATCACCAATTTACCATAACCAAATGAATAAGAAAAACTTATCGGAAAAAAAAAGTTTTATTAATAATTCATTCTCATTATACAGTGGCGAATTCAGGATTTTTCAATGGGAGGGGGGGGGGGGTGGAGTGACTATTGAAAAGGTTTTACCAGGATGCGCCCCAGTTATACGTGCCGCGGTTACGCAAGGAATGTGTCAAACCCGGCATTGAGTAAAGTCCAAACGCTTTAAGTTGTTAGCCTTTTGTCATGCAACTTAAGCATATTTCTTAGGGGTTTTCTTTGTGATTTTTTGGGGGGTGTTTAACTTTTTTTGCTACTAAAAAGTGGCAAGTGATTTTCCTGAAATAAAAATAATAATAAACGAATATTTGTGTTGCGTCCTAGTGCTATAAAAATATGCCTAAAGCCAAAGACGTTTGATGACCTGGAATGTAGGAAAAAGACTGTATACATTTCTAAGCCATATGGCATTAATGGTTGCACGCCTAAAATATTTATCCACCAATACAGCACTCAATTTCATACTTAACTTTCTATTTTGAGGCTTTAGAGGAATTATGGTGTTTTGATTTGGTGGTTAGAGTGCACCAGAATCACCAGGAGGTAAGCGTCCTTTCGCAATTCTATCTTTGGTCTGATGGCACCTGACAAGTGACATTTATAGTATCTTTCAATTTAATGAAAATAACTTGTTTTCCATAACTTCAACAAACATGTTTTGACCTTGGACTTGTTTTGACCTTGTTATAGAAAACATTTAGAACAGTTGCCAGTGGAAGAAGGATAACAATGGTCTATTAAGGTAACTATACTATTATAATAACTATATATGCTCCTGGTAATGAAGAATGACAGTGGCACACTTATTTTTCATATTATCCTTTAAAACAAAAAAATCGATTGAAACTTTTAATGATAAGCTCTTTCATATGGACTGGAGGTTAGTTTAATGTCGTCTTAGGAAAATTGTTATACAAAATATTTCATTCGTGGAAAGACAGATTTCGTATTTTGACTGGAGCACAGTGTGTTTCTTTAAACGTTATGACGTTTTTGTAATTCGGATTCTATCATCTACATTTCTGTCAGACGAAAGCATTGAAAACATCATAGCGAAGAAGAATCAGCATTTATTGCTGTTTTCAGGCAGGCAGCTTTTAAACAATTATCCCCAAAAATCAATGTTTTCTCTGAATCAGTGTTTATGTTAATTAGGTATGCATTTGACCAAAGGATTTGCAGGTCTTATAACATTATATAAATAGTATAAAATTGCGCCAGTTGACAAGTCTGATGAGCAATCCTTACTAAATTCAGAAACTAAATTCAGAAAATTTTATTTAAAATTTTCTCAAAAATTACATTGCATTTGGTGGGTGTTTTCTTTAATCCTCCTTGGGTTAATGACATATCTCCCACCTGTCTCATTTCCTGTATAAAGCCTTTGTGTGGTTGAGGTGAATTTTGCATTAGACATTTTGCCAAACCTTTCTCACAGCTTTAAATCAGTTGATATTTTATAAATCAGCAGCAGAAAAAGTATCTATTCTCAACTAACAAGGCTACAGTTTCAATTGTAGTTTCTTCGTGTTATTTCTAAATCTATTTAGACCGCGTTTTTATCTTATTATCATAATTTCTAAGTTTATTTGATTCTTTAGGAGGTACGAATACTCTGCAAAGAACATTCATTTAAACCAAATCGGTCTTTTCAACTGGCTGCTTTACTTGGTCTTGATTGGTAGAAATGGATGCACCAGATTTCGTTGAAAATGGCCATGGCTGTTGCTGTGGAGAACACAATCAAAGTTGTGTCAGAAGCAGTGAGCACAATCATGGTTGTAGTTCTAGAGAGCATTGCCATACTGATACCAGAATGATCGATAACAATCAAAGTTGTAGCTGTGGAGAACATAGCCAAAGGGATGCAATTCCTGCAGATTTAAGTGGTTGCTTTCATGGTGAATCGACTAGGTACAATGAATCGCCGACTAATGCCATCGATTACGAATCACGTTATTACCAACTCAAGATGGAAAAGGAAGAAATGGAGAGAAACTATGAGAGGGAACTTCGAGAAAGAAAGGCTGCTGAACGAAAGTTCCAGGAAGAACTCGAAGAAAAATATCTTATTGAGGACAAGTTTTCTAGCTTGAACCAAAGCATCCAGAGGTATGACGATGATTTGAACATATTGAGAAATGAAAACCAGTTTTTAAAAGGCCAATTTGACAGCCTCAAGAATGCAATTAGTTCAAGAATGAGCGCAGAGATTGACATTGGTCATAGCATGCATTTGGATCAAGAAATGTTGTCTTCTTCAACAGTCACTTTAACTGAATCTGCCGACTCATATAAGCATGAAGTTGCTGTACTTGCAAATGAGAACGATATTCTTAGACAAATTATTGAAATTATCAACCAACAAAGCCAGGAAAAGGCTTCTTGGGATGAGAGGCGTTCAGAGAAATACACACCTGACCAAAAATGGCAAACAGACCCAGACGTAGCTCGACTTCAAGAAGAAAACTCTAAATTAAAGAGCAGAATTCGCGAACTGGAGAGAAGCCGAAGAGAACAAGAGTCAGAAATGGAAGAGGTAGCTCTTGATTTGGAAGACCAAACTCGTAAAAATAAGAAAGATATATCGCGGCTGGAGGAAGAAGTCCGTTCAAAATCCCTTCTCGTTAAAGACTTAGAAAGGCAGCTTTATCAAATTAGGATGGAATTCCATGAGGAAGTACAGAAATGGGATCTGAAACTAGAAGCTGAAGTCTTAATGAAGACACAGGCGCATGAAGAGGTTAACGTTCTTCAAGGGACTATTCAAAATTTAGAAGCAGAGCGGACTGAAATGGTAACAAAGCTGGAAGAATTGTACTATTCAGAAAATGAAATCATACAAGCAAGGAATGATCTTGAAGCTCGCTTTTCGCTAGAAATAAGTGAACTCCATGCTAGAATAGAAGAGGAGATACGAACCAAGGTTGAACTATCTCAGGAGATGACTGTCTTGATGAACGAGTTTGTTGACCTGAGAAATCAATCGAAGCAGATGGAAGTAATGTATCTCAACGAGATTGAGGCTTTACGTTTAAATAATGGGCTGGACATAGGAGAAGGGGCAACAGCACAAAATGAGTTTAATACTAATGTTGCGACAGAAACCTACTTAATGCAACAGCCTAACGGGTGTGCGACGACAGGTCAAAGACTAACACAAAACGGTGGAAGAAAGGTTAGAAATGATGTTCAAAGTCAACTGAATCAAGAAATACAGAAACGTGAAACTTTGGAAAAAGAAAATAAAGAACTCTTATATAAAATGAAAAACATCCTCTCTAATAGTGATCAACGACTTGGAGAGCAGGGCAATCAAGGAATTGGCATAAATGTTAGCTCATTTACTGGCGATACCAACGAAGCAGCTGACGGTTCGCATCAACTTAGAAAGAAGATCCGATCACTTGAAAATAAAGTGGCTGAATTGACTGAAGAATGCGAAAGTTTACAACGATCGGCCGAAAAAGGAAGAGCAATCGAAAGAAAGAATAGAGAACTGTTGAGTGAATTGGATGATTTGTCAACACAGAGAGATGAAATGTTACGCAAGCAAAGAACACTTGTCTACGAAGTCGAGAAGTCATCATCTTCTTTACATGATGTAATGGACAAAAACCGTAGGCTTATTGATGAGATGGATTCAAAGTCACGCAGGATTCGCGACATGGAGGACAACTTCAGACAAGAGCGAAATAGCTTAATACGCAGCTACGACAAAGAAAAATCTTCAGAAATTCGAGATATTGAACGTAAAAAAGACGACCTAGAAAAACGACTCGATGATCAGGTCAGAGAAAATGGAAAACTTGAAAACAAGGTACGAGATCTTGAAGAAGAAATACGGTATTTGAAACAATCCAGTGGCAATACTCAACTTGGAAATAGGACAACTTCGAATAACCCATTTGATAGCAACAGGAAAGTACAAAATGTGAGCAATTCAATATCAAAGATGGCTACCAATTCAATGGATTTTGCACAAGATACTTTAGAGTTAGAACAGTTGTTACAAGAAAGGCAGCGAATGGAAGACGATCAATTTAAAGCACTCGAAGAACAGAGAAAGCAGATGCGTGAAGAATTTGAAATGGAAAAACAAAAATTGCGCAAATGCTTTGAAGATGAAAAACGTAGCCTTGCAAACCAATTCACAGCTGGATCTGGAACAATTTCTCATAGTATGCTAGGCAATGTAAATGTGCCAGGGATACATTCTGCTCCTTCTTCTGTTTTTGTTCAGGACACATGTTATACCCAAACAGGACAGACAAGCCAACCAATGCCTCAAAATCCTAGCGTTAACGTCGTCTTTCCTAATGCCCAGAGCCCAGTTACTCATCAAAACATGTTAAACAACCAACAGCCTTCCCCTTTTCACGCAAATATGCCGAATCCAATTTCATTCCAAGAAAATCGAAACACAGGAACAACTACTAGTTATCAAACCCCTCAACAGCCAAGCCAGTTTCATGTATCATTCCAAACTCCACAATCTCATTCACAGCAACAACTTCCCTATACCAATCAATACAGTGGTCAAGGAGCTCAAAGTATTGTACATCCACAAGTACTTCCAGGAATTCACCAAGATTCACAGTTTAACAATAATCTAGTTACGCTTCAGCAAGAGGTTCAACGACTTAGTGCAGAGAAAACGAATATGGAGAAAAGGCTGAAGAATATGGAAAGACAACTAGCAAGTACGTCGGGTAATGTGGGAGCTGGGAATGATTCCACGATGTTCATTTCAGCTTGTGAGATCCAAGGGAGCAGTAATGAGAATGAAAAAGAATACACTGACCGTTCAACAAGTAGGCATCCCGATAACATGCAAGAAAGAAGTCGTTCATCAACAGTGGCAATGCACTACAGCTCCGATGGCAACATAGACGGACAGCTTCAAGTGACCATGAAAAAATTGGTCGAAGAACATCGCCAACACTCCGATGAGCTACGAAAACAAATGAGACTCCAAAAGGATTCCTTTGCCAAAGAGAAAGTAAAGTTGCAAAGAGAATACTCAGCTCTACTAAACAATGTAAAGTGTCTTAAGAAAGAAATTCATATTCTTAAGCATGAAAGAGAGAGCATGAGGGAAAAGATCAAGAAGCAAAGAAAGGAATTTGAAATGCGAGAAGACAGGTCAAGCGATGAAGTTGCGACGGTTAGAAAAGAGTACGAGTTGAAAATTAGACAACAAATCGAAAAGTCAGAGCGAACTGTGAGGGAACTGCAAAGAAAGATAAGCATCTCTGAAAGAACTTTGAAGGAAATAGAAATGAAATTTAGGGATGAAGTCACACAAATCGAAAAGAAATACTCACAAGATAGGATAAACCTTGAGGCCAAGTTGAGAGAGTCCGAAAACGTAGCCAGGTCGAAACTTGAGTGCCATTACCAAGCAAAACTGAATTCTGAGAAAGAAAGATACGAAAACACGTTAAAAGATCTTCGCAAAGAAATCAAGTGTCTCCAAGCTCAGAGAAGAGAAATTCAGCTCAAGATTACTAAAGACGGAAGTGATGCAAGTGTGACTACGCAAAAAGACGCGTCCTACAGTTTTGTATTTCAAAATAAAGAATTCTACAAACGTTGCGAGAAAGAGGTTGAAACTCGCTTTACACAAGAAAAACGAAGACTTGAAGATACGTTGCTTGACTTGAAAAAAGAAGTCGAAGAGCTAAAGAAAGAGAAAAACGATATAAAATCCTGTTACAGAGAAGAAAAACTGCAAAGAGAAGAACAGTTCCAGCGAGAGAAAAAGAGAATGGAGGAAAGGCATAGATGTGACGTAGATGAACTCAAGAGAACGATTGATATGCTTGAAGGCGATAACTTCAAGCTTATTAGTATGCAGAGTGGGGTAAGTGAATGCAATTACTACATCACGTGTTGTTACTTCTGAAAATGATTTACATTATAAATAATTCGCTTTCTCAGGGTAAAAATACTCGTTTGTGCCTACTGTCATGGCTGCCATCACGTGATGGCACAGAGCCTCTATAGATGTTTGCATGTTTTATACTGCATTCATGATGTCTTGAGAACCAGTCCACTACGTACGCGCCGCCTCGCTTGATACCAAGAGCTGGATGACTTTTAACTGCATGCAGCACACGCGCGCGTTTCCGAAATCTATTTATCACAATAAAATGTAACTGATTTCAGAGCCCGTACATTTCAATAATGTATGCGTAATACTAAGAGCGTGTTCTTTTTTTCGTAGATTTCTGTTAATGGGCATCAGAAAACTACGAAAAACGCTCACACTACAATTATTCAGAAGAAGAATACATCCCTGGAGTTAAAAAATAATGAGCTAGAAAAAGACATTGCATACCTCAAGGGAAGACTGAGTGATCTCGAGACCCGTCAGAACAAGTTGGTCACTTCTAACAATGACATGGTAAATCAAATAATTATATGTTAATTTGTAATTGTGTCAAATACTTCATTTGCCTATTTTTTTCATTTTACTCTTAAAATGATTAATATTTTACTGGAAGTGCGCAGCATAATTTATTGCATGGAAAGCTCGTCTTCATCAGTACAAGCCAGATCAGTACACATTGAAGCCGCATCTAGCCTGAATTAAGTCAGGGAATATGATTACATAAAACAAATCAAATCGTAATTTAGCAATTTTTGGTTTGGTGAATTACGTAAAGCGGAGAATTCCCGACCGGAGGAAAACCCTCGAATCAGGATGGCGTGTTCAGGAATCGAACCGGAGACACAACAAGTGATCGGCTAGTGCACTGCTTTACAAATTAAACATTGGCTCTCTTAGTTATATCTACTACATATTTATCTGTATACATCTGCATTTGTTTTCAGCCATCCAGTGCTAGTGAACGCAAAGTTAGATTTAGTTCCGTCAATGGTTCAAAAGCGCAACTTCGTAGATCACTTTCCTCGACGGACCTGCGAAATATGGCTGGTACTGGGCATCGAAGCGACACATACAGTTCAATACGTCCTGTTATCTCACGCGACGACCTTGGTATTTCATCAAGCCGACTCTCATCAAATGGAGTGGCTTTGTCGTCAGGGTCGCTCACGGCTGCCAATGCAACAGGAAATGCCGGATTTCTAGGCAACAGCTATGCAAGAAATACTGATATAACGCACATCCCATCTATTGGTATCTTAAATGGCGCCAATGGTCATGGTTTGGGTTGCAATAGAGATACAAATATTGCTTATGGAGGTGGTAACCTTGTCGGGTCCTTCTTGGGTCTATCATCTGGAGCTGGTTGTAACAACGGTATTGGGTCCGGTTCAGCTATGACCGGAAATTATAGCAGGAGTATGACCAGCGGTGGCTTCCTGTCTAGTGATGGTGCTACGGCTAATAGTTATCAGACTGCTAGTAGATTTGCTTCCGGTAATGCCACTGGAATTGGTTGCGCAAGTTACTTGTCGACTAATAGTGGGTCTGGCGGCGGTCTTATATCTGGTAATGGTCTTGGAAGCGGGTCTTTCTTTGGTAAAAGTTCTGGAATGATTGGTGGTTGTATATCAGCTGGTGTTAGTAGTGGTTCTTGCCATGCTAACTCATCTTCTCTGTCTGGTAATCGCTGCAGTGGATCAGTCTCGGGACTTATGTCTTCTAATGCACAACGCGATGGCCTGAGCTCTGGTTTCTTAGCAACAAGTGGTCTGGGAACAAACTCTGGTACTAACACAAATAACATGGGCATGCGATCAAGTCTCACCTCTGGTCAGGGCATTGTAGGATCAGGAGAAGCACTGTCTGGTTCTTTCGGTGGCAGAAGTCTAGGTTATGGAGCCAATTCAGGAATGTCTTGTGGAAACTGCTCATCAATAAGAGGTGTTTAGCCTTTCATTGAACATTTGGAACATTTAGCTTTACAAAATGTACTTAATATACCAATACATTAATACTATATATATGAATTAATAATACAAAACATTATATATATATATATATATATATCAAGCATAGTTCGTAATGGATATGGCTTAAGGAAGGTTTTGTTTTTAGCTACCATTTTGAATAAGAACAAGTTTAGCTTTTGTGAAGGCTTACATGTAGTTTTTTGTTTTTATAAAATTGAAAATTTTCATGCCTTCTAGATTCAAGTAAATTTTGATCAGGACAGACGGATTGGGTTTAAATATGTGCGATTGTTTCAGTTATTCGTAGATTTCTAATTGAATTGATATATCTTTGTTTCTAAATGGATACTAAATAGTGTTCACTTATCTTTCTAAACAACGGTCTTTCTGGTTTGAATCAGCCGTACGATATGAATATATTTACCACGTCCACCAACGGTCTTTCTGATTTGAATCAGCCGTACGCTCTGAGTATTTACCGCTGCACTATCCGTGCCAACCAGTGCTGGCGTCGCTTCGTTAGCGATTACTCACCTTTAATAAGTTAATCAAATTTACCTTCAGTACAGTCTATTTTACTGTACTGAAGGTAAATTTGATTAACTTATTAAAGGTGAGTAATCGCTAACGAAGCGACGCCAGCACTGTTTGGCACGGATAGTGCAGCGGTAAATACTCAGAGCGTACGGCTGATTCAAACCAGAAAGACCGTTGGTTGGAAAGATAAGTGAACACTATTTAGTATCCATTTAGAAACAAAGATATATCAATTCAATTAGAAATCTACGAATAACTGAAACAATCGCACATATTTAAACCCAATCCGTCTGTCCTGGCGCCCTTGATCATTCTAGATCTTTTACCTAAAAATTGCCAAAATTATTTGCCTGGCAATATGGACGAAGGAATTGCATAAGGAATCTGCGTCATTGATGTTCTTCAACGGAACTAATTGAATTATCGTCATATCTTTATTTGTTTTCCTCGCTTCTTCCTTAGATATAAACAGACTGTATAAATAGAAACATAGACTGCAAGCAGTGTAT
This sequence comes from Actinia tenebrosa, assembly GCF_029948245.1. Taxonomy (NCBI): domain Eukaryota; kingdom Metazoa; phylum Cnidaria; class Anthozoa; order Actiniaria; family Actiniidae; genus Actinia; species Actinia tenebrosa. The sequence continues at coordinate 11,531,616 of NW_028292586.1, read as the reverse complement.
TTCCTTTAATTTCCCCTGTATTTCACTGTTTGGTGTTTGCTTTGGTTAATTTGGCCGAGCGAGCAGTAGTAGCTAGTCGAAACATCCGCAGGGGAGGGGTGTGAGGAGTGAGGTATATTAGACTACCTACTAATCCTCAATCGGCCAATTTGAACACAGCAAACACAAAACAATGACCGAGAGAAATACTGGGACGATCTACAGGAACTGTTGGCAGTCTAAAAATGAAAACTGGGATTGACCAGATTGAATATTCATTTTTAAGCTTATAGTTTCGAATTAATGTTTCAATAAGGAACTTTGAAATTTTATTTAGATGTTTATTTAAAACAAGTACTAGGTATATGTTGTACTACTATAATTTCAATGAAATAACCTTCCAAAAAATGAAATATCATTTATGAGCAAAATTAGTAAACAAGATTTTTAGTACATGTTTTGTTAGTAAATTGTTAGTTCTTTTTTTTTATATTATCAACTATATTAGTTCGATAAAATAAATAAACAAAATATATATCAATCATTATTAGAGCAGTTTTCGCATGACTATGAAATGCAGTAAGCGTGCCGTGCCGTGACGTTTTCTAGAATTTTAATTAGCTGACTTGTTTGATCTCGTGAAATGCGATTGGTCTGGCAGTGCGGTGACCGTGTCCGTACCGTGTTTCTTCCGTGTTCCGGGTATCTGATTGGATGGAGAGTGAATTCTTGAGCAATGTGACTAGTCTGGCGTATTCCCTGTCGTGTCACGACCGTATTCGTACCGTGAGCTATTCACAGTCATACAAAAACTGCTTTATGTAGTATGAACAAAATTCACAAAGAATATAGGTTTTTCATGTTCCGTAGTTAGCTAGTAGTTAGCTAGCTGCTAGTTATTTCGTTCGTTACTGAGATACTTAGCGCTTATTTTATTCACCACTAGATTTGAAAGCTTTTATAAAGTTTTAGGATAGATAGATTTCAGTGTACCATTCTGGTCAGGTATGGCCGCCGGATTCGTTGGTAATTGATGTAAGAATTATTATAGAAAAATAAAGGAAGTAAAATATCGCATATTGCAATAAATGTGAAGTTTATGATGTAAATGAAAGGCGTTGTAAATGATAAAGGAAAGCCTTGTCCTAATAGACCTTTTGGGATTGGTAATAATGTTTTGCCATCTCATATCACATGTCATTCTTTCGAGATAAAAGATCTTAGTTAGAGTCGTTTCGATAATGATGTCTCTTCTCATGCGCAACTGCTTATTATTAACGAAGAAATGGTAGTCTATAGGTAATTATGACACGTGCTCTGAAATGGAGAGACGAGAAGAGAAGAGAAGAAAACAAACGAGTAAAATATGGCGGATATAGTTTGGTTATTCTACTGCTTGCGCGCCTGACTCTGCACATGATTTTATTATGCGTAACGACTCCACAGAACTGCCTAAAAAGCATTTGAATATATTTATACATGTCTACTTCTACAAGGCTGAGCGCGAAATTTTCATTTTGTGTGCGCAAACACTTATGACGTATGATTTGACAATCGCTGGCCTTACCGATCTAAATTTGGTTCTGCTAATACCCAGACTTTTGTGATGTTTGGTTAGGTTTTATCTAATTATTTATTTCGAGGATCAACTTTTTGTTTCAGAGAAGGATACTGTCTCTCAGAGTAATTGCAGTGTTTGCAACAAATTGACGTAGGTTGATAATTACAAAATTGGATATATACATCGGAAATTATAATATATTTATCAATAACTCCCAAAGAAAAATTAATTAGTTAATAAAAACTCCCAACCTTTTATTGACGACAAATTACGACGGTGCAATTGCAAATGAATAAGTATATTCATATCGAACCAAGCTTTCATGTTTGATGAATTTTAGAATTCTAGATGAATAAACTTAGGCTATGTTACAAAAGTTTCAAAAACGATTTATGTTAAATTAATACTTTTACAATATACAATTATTTCATATGCTAATATACAAGCTGCTGTAGTCTAACATTTTTCTTGGTTAACACATATTACATTAAAGTTTATTATAGTAAATTTTTCACAGATTGATCTTCATCAAACATCGCCATACGCATGCATGGAGAAATAATTCAGACCACTGTAAAAAAAATAACGTCACGCGGCACGGTAACGGTACGATATCCATCGACCAAATCACAGCACAAGAGACTAATGATCATTCATTCTGAATTCTTAGACGAGGCATGTCAGTGTCACGGACACGGTACGGTAGTTAATTATCGTGAAATTTTCAAGTCGTGTGAATGTGAACTAACTGTCCAGTGTGATTTTAGACGTGGAGATGTATCTCGAACTACGGGATTCTGATTTCTGCTGTCTTCGGATCGAATAAGAGTCGTGCTCTTTAACCTGTTGGAAAAAATCAGAATAACGTAATTTAGGTTTTTTTTCTCAAATGACTTTTAAAAATCGCCACGTTGTACATAGCATATAGTGTTCCAGAAATCCAAAAGTCCAACATATATGCACTCGATCAATTGCAAAAACATTGTCGGTTTGCTTAGAGCATAGCAGCGACCGTAAGATATGATGGGAAATGACATAACTATCTTCTGTTGTATATTCATTCTAGATACCACAGTTGATATATCAAACATGTAGTCTCAATGCGTTTTGTCAGTGCAACAATTTATGAACATCCCACGAGTCGTATTTCTAGATGCATCTAATTAACGCAACGTCTCAGCTTCTTTGTTCAGTATTTGAACCCGACAATGATTTTGCAATTGATTCTATAATGAGTCCATCAGTAAAGCCACTGTTATATTTCTTTGAAAAACGATGGCGTATAACCTTTAGCTTTACTTCCAGAAGGCTTTTGTGTTTCTCATCAAGATTGTTCAGACAATCATCCATCATTCTTAGTTTTGCTTCGAAATCTGCTCTTTTTCTTGGTGACCTTGGAGTTCTTGGTGACCTTAAAGTTCTTGCGCCTCCACTTTCTTGTATATCATCGTCATCATGTCGTAGAGATTTCGCAGCATTATGGCTCTTGATATTTTATATTCGATAAACAAAGAAAAGATTAAATGGTATTGAATTGATTAATAATTATTCACAGTCAAAAATCAGTAAAACATTTACCAGTTGATAAACCGTACTCCTAATGACGTTTCATACCTAAAATATCACAGTCCTTTTCCAAATATTTCTCCATATTCAAATGTTAAAACTCCTTTGAGAATCCCAAAACAATAGTTAAAATTAGCACACATCAAGCTTGAAAAGTTTTTTGTCAAATAACTTGACAAGGGCTTTCGCCCGGAATAATCTCGTTCCCAAGCACTACAACTTACCTATATTATCTTCTGACAAAAAAATGGTAGCCTACGACCAAGGAAGTCGCCCAACCAATCTACCATTAACCTTATAACCAATTAACTTATCAGGCGACCAAAACCCATTTGATCAATTTACGACTGAATAACTAAACAAAATCAATTAATCGACTGGCTAGTCTATAAACCAGTCAATTATTTCATGCATTTTATGTTTGCTTCCTTCGACATTTTGATCTAGCGCCCAGAGATGGAACCGTTTCAGTAGCATTTATTGTTATGCTAATTTTCACTACTGTCTTGACATTCTCTTTCGGTAATATTTTTTGTTATTAGGGCAGAAATGTAATTAAATACGAACTGTTTTGGCAAAAACCACTAAGACTATAGATTTAGAAACAAAACCAAATGATTTACATACCTTTATTCTGTCTTCAGCCGTTGCGTATCCATACTCGTAAAAACGTCCAGTTGGTTGTTTCTGGACCTCGTTCCTGGGGCTTTCATCTCGTTGTGGGTAAACATAGAATGAGCATCCACAAACCTTCGTATTTCGACCATGTTGACTAACATTATCTCTTGGACTGCCACACCTTTCAACTTCTTCCTCCAGATGTTGTATCCTCCTTTTGAATTTCTCACAAGCGACTGTAAGAGCATTAAACTCCATTTCCAGTTCTCTTCTGCTTTCTTTTATTGCCAATATCTCACTTGTGGTACTGGCTATTTTGGATTCATAGACACTTTTTTCCTGGCTTAGCTTTTCCCTGTGTTCGCTATGTAATTCAAATTTCAATTCTCGTTCTTTCCTTTTCATTTCTTCTAATTTCAGTTCAAGTTCCCGAATTCTTTTTTCTGCTTTGTTTAGCTTTTGTTGCAGCTCCAGAGCTGAATGTTCAAATTGGTCCACACTTACATGGGCTTCTTGAAAGCTGTTATGTTTACTCTTCAATTTATTTAGTTCTTTTTGCAACCCATCCCTGCTGATCTCAACCATTTCCTTCTCATGTTCAAGGCGTCTCTTCTGTTCTTCATTGTCGCGTTTTGCATCCCTAATCACGTGATCAAGCCTATTTTCGTATTCACCCTTCTGAGCCATCAGCTGTCTCTCAAGTTCAAGGATCCTATTCTTGTTTTCGCTGTTGACTTCTTCAAGTTCATAGAGTTTTTCCTTAAATGCCTTTTCACGTGACAATGCTTCTGTTAATAGTTTGGAGTCGTGCTGTGACGTTTTAAGTTTCTCGATTTCTATCTCATAGAACTTTATCTTTTGTTCCGTTTTCTCTTTGTTCCTAATAACACTCATTTCATACTCCAATGTTTGCTCCTTTCTGAAAGCTTCAAACTTCGTTTCAAACTCTAATGTAAGCTTGCTTTTCTCTTCTGCAAAGCTTTGCTTCATGCTCTCCTCTTGTCGTTGGAATTCTGCTCGTATTTCTCGGAGTTTGTTCTCTGCTTTGAACTTCTCCTTTGTGGAAATGTCAAGCTCGATCTGCATTCGATGGAGCTTGATATCCATTGAATCCTTTTCCTCATTAAGCTTTCTTTGCCATTCTTCCTGCGCCTTTCCTTTCTCATCTATATACATTAGCTCGATTTCTCTTTTCTCCTTTTCGTAGTGTTCTCGAAGCTTTTCCATTTCCTTGTTCATAGCTGTGCTGCTAGATAAACTGCACTGGTGCTGATAAGTTGATTCCAAATTCTGTTTGCTTTTCATTTCCAATTCGATTATCCTTTTCTCATATTCCTCTTTGACCTTACTAATCTTTTCCATGAGATCAGTCTTTTCTTTGATTAATGCATTTTCACTTCTAAGACTTTGGCTTTTTAAATTTGAAATTTGTGATTCCAGCTTCCTGATCATTTCTCTTTCCTCTGCACTACTTTCATGTTTTATTCTGTTCAAACTTCGACGCTCTGACTCCAATTCCAATCTATATTTTTCTGCCTTCTCTTTCTCAATTCTTACCAAAGACTCACATTTATATATTATCTTCTCGTGATCCAGTGGCATTTTTTCACGTTCCTCTTCCAAGCGTAGTTTTTGCGCCTTCAGCATTCGTATTTCTTCTTCAATATCGCTCTTCTTTGAGCGGCGCAGATCTTCTTCAATATCGCTCTTCTTTGAGCGGCGCAGATCTTCTAACTCCCACGATATACTGGACCTTTCTTTTTTAATTTTTTCCATTTCTATTTTTTGCTCTTCTGAACGCCGTGTCAGACTCTCTATCTCCAGTTCGAAGCGATACTCCATTTCTTGCAATGATTTCTCTTTCTTGATGAACTCCAACCTTGTTTCTTCAAAACTCTTTACCTGTCTCTCAATCTGTTGCTTCTCTCTCTCAAGGCGTCTTTTATTGGCGAGCAAATCTTCGCGCTCTGAAATTAATGAATTAATTTCTTTCAATACTTTCGAATTTTCCATTTCAAGCTGGAGAATCCTATTAGTTTTGCCTTCGTTATTTTTTATATTGGTTTGGATCTCTTTTGTCAACTCATCTCTTTGAATTTTCAACATGTTTATACTATTTTCCTTCGATTTAATCATTTCTTCGAGATTCTCGTGTTCGCGTTGCAGTTTTTCGAATTTTCTTCTCAAACTCAGTAGCTCCTCGTTGCTTCTTTCTTGCTCTTCTTCATATTTTATTTTGCTTGTCTTCAACTTATTTTCAACTTCTATGCTTCTATTTAAGCATTCTTGGTATTCTTTACGAGTGTCTTCGTGTCTTCTTCGTTCATCGTCGAGAAACTTTAGCAGTTGACTCTTTTCAGCTTCATACGCAGTCTTTATCACCTCTATTTCTTTTCTCAAAAACTGGCCCATGTCTTCAAGTCTCTTGGTATAATCCACCTCTAGATTTTTGTACGTTTGTCTTATTGATGTTACCTCGTTCATTAATTCTCGAATTTCTTTTTCCATGTTTTCTTTCGCTATTCTCTCTTTGTTAAAAGCTGCTTCGAGATCATCTATTTCTTCCTCTGCTTTTTCTTCATTACCTTCATAAGTGTTAGATAGCTTCTCCATGTTCGTCTCATACTTTTTTATCTCTAGTTGATATTGCTTAGCAGTAATCTCTTTTTGTCTTGCAAAACTAGTCTGAATCTCTGCAATGTATTTCTCTTTCTCTTGTTCAAAAGCTCTTTTCATTTCCTCGACGTCGCTCTTCCATTTTTCTTCCATCCTCGTTTTACTCTCGTCAAACTCCTTCTGCTGCAGTTTCATATTTTTCTTCAACAATTTATTCTCTTCAGACAAATTCTTTATTGACATCTCCACCTCGTCTTTCGTTATCTGGAACCTCTTCTCCATGTCATCTTTTTCTCTCTTGTGCATATCAAAAATTCGTTGTCTTTCCATTTTGTAATCTTTTTCATGTTCATCTCTTTCTTTCTTAATTTTTTCTTTGAACTCAAATTTCACTCGTCGGATTTCTGTTTCACACTTTTCTTCAGTCTCTGCCAAAGTTGAACGAATTTTCTTAATCTTTTTGTTGTGTTCCTCTTCCATCTTGTCTTTCTCTTTCTCGGTGTCTTCAAGCTTGCTTTCATATTTCTTCATCAAGTTTGCTATCTTGAGATCATACTGCTTCACATTCTTTAAGTTTGCTTCCATCAGAGTTTCTTTCTCGTTTACAAAGTGATCCTCTATTTTATCTTTTTCTTTCTCAGCATTTTGTAACTTTTTTTGAAGCTCCTTCATATCAGATTCAAATATTTCCTTTATCTTTTCCAGTTCTTTTTTATGCGTTGCTATGAGTTCTTTCAAAATAATTTCCAACTCTTTCTTCTCGTTTTCTCTTTTTGCATCTTTCTCTTTCCATTCATCTCCCAACTTGTCGATCTTTGCCTCGTAGTCATTAACTGTCTCTTCTTGTTTTCTGCTCTTTTCCATTAACTCCTTCTCATATTTTTCTTCCATTTCTCTCTTCTCGTTTTCTAAGAAATCCTCCAGTTTGTCCTCTCGTTTTTCGTACGAATCTTTAAGCTTTTCTTTAGCTTCCTGCAACACATTATTGTAGTGTGCTACAGTTTCTTCATTCTTTTCTTCTAGTTTGATAACCTCTGCTCTTGCATTCGTTAGCTCTTTTTGGAGGTTTTTGATTTCATCTCCGAGCTTTTCTGTTACTGTTTGTAATTCCCGCTTCTTTGAGCTTAACATTTTGATTTGAATGTCAAGCTCTTCTTCATGTAACTTTACTAAGTTTTCCTTCTCCTTCACAAAACGCGATTCCATTGCCTCTTTTTCTAGCTTATTCTCGACTGTCACCCTTTCAACCAAGCTTGTATGGCTCTGTTCTTTCTCATCAAGTTGTTCTTTAAGCTCCTTTACTTCTGCTAATAATTTTTCTTCTTTCTGCAACAGTGTATTGATTTCTCTTCTTAGTTCAGCTGTTATAGAGTCATACGACTCAGTATTGCTTACAATTTCTGCTTCTAGTTTCTTGATTTTGCTTTTGTAACTGGCGTTCTGGTGTTCTATTTTCTTTTCCAAATCTAAAATGGACTTGGAATGTTGCGCCGATAGATTCGCAAATTTGGTTTTCCACTCTTCAATAGTGCTTGTGAATTCTTTTTCATTTCTTTCCTTATCCATTGAAAGTTGAGCCAATTTCACCTCGTATTCTTGTTGAATGGCTGTTATGTTCATCTCGTATTCTTTAACCGTCTTTTCGTGTTTTTCAACTAAGACCCTCTTTTCTCTTCTGAGCACATCTTCCATTTTGTCTTCATTGTTTTCCAAGGACTCTTCCATATCATCTAGTAGTTCTTTTATCTTTAGTTCATACTGTTGCTCGAGTGCAATGCATTTCTTCCTCAGAATTTCTAGTTCCTTGCTGTGCATCATGCATCCTTCTTCAAGTTTGTTTCTTTCAAGGGCCATTTTCTTCAACTTTTCTGACCATGACTGCTCTAGCGTAAACGTTGCAGCCTCATACTCTCCTTCCATTTCTTTACTCCTTTTCACAAGCTCAGCCTTCTCTTTTTCAAACTCGTCTTCCATTTCCTCTTTCTCAACAGTCCATCGTGATTGCATTTCTTTCTTGAGCTCAGAAAGTCGTCTTTCATAATCTACCTTCAATTCAGAAACCTTAGATTTTAGTGCTTCATTATCTGCGATGGCTTCTGTAAGTTTTTTCTCTAACTTACTATTTTGGATTTTCAAGTTTCCAATTCTATCCTCATAGTCCTGTCGAATGCTGGTTATTATGATTTCGTAATCTGTCACATATGTAGTATGCGTTTTCATCAATTCTCTATTTTCAATGCTTGACAAATGCAATCGTTCTTCGTAATCTCCGATAACAGATTTCTTTTCATTTGTAAACTGTGTTTCCATCTTTGACTTCTCGTTGTTGTACTTCATCTCTAGTTCAGCCCTTAGTTGTGCCATGCTCTTGTCATGGGATCTCTGCATCGATGCTTGTTTTTGTCTTAAAAGTTCCATTTCCCGTACAACCTGGTGGTATTTCTTCTCCCAGTTATCATTCTTCATTCTCATTTCAGCCACTTTGACTTCGTATTCATGACGAACCTTAGTGTTGGAGATTTCATATTCGGTCACAGCTTTTTCGTACATGTCCATGATGCTTTTCTTTTCTTTCTCGACAAAAGTAACTTTATTCTTATATTCCTTTACTTTTACCTCCAACGCAGCAACATCAACTTTCGGATTTTCTTTCAATGGTAGCTCCAGAATCTGAACACTTTTTTCCGATACAGACTGCTGCTGGTCAGCGGGTGAGAGAGTCGTTGTCATGCTCCATGACTGCTGCTGGTCAGCAGGTAAGGGAGTCGTTGTCATGCTCCTTGACTGCTGCTGGTCAGCGGGTGAGAGAGTCGTTGTCATGCTCCATGACTGCTGCTGGTCAGCAGGTAAGGGAGTCGTTGTCATGCTCCTTGACTGCTGCTGGTCAGCAGGTAAGGGAGTCGTTGTCATGCTCCATGACTGCTGCTGGTCAGCAGGTAAGGGAGTCGTTGTCATGCTCCATGACTGCTGCTGGTCAGCAGGTAAGGGAGTCGTTGTCATGCTCAAAGACTGCTGCTGGTCAGCAAGTAAGGGAGTCGTTGTCATGTTCCATGACTGCTGCTGGTCAGCAGGTAGGGAGTCGTTGTCATGCTCCATGACTGCTGCTGGTCCAGCAGGCAAGGGAGTCGTTGTCATGCTCAATAACACTGCTGCTGTCAGCAAGTAAGGGAGAGTCGTTGTCATGTTCCATGACTGCTGCTGGTCAGCAGGTAAGGGAGTCGTTGTCATGCTCCATGACTTCTGCTGGTCAGCAAGTAAGGGAGTCGTTGTCATGCTCTCCTTGACTGCTGCTGGTCACAGTAAGGGAGTCGTTGTCATGCTCAAAGACTGCTGCTGGTCAGCAGGTAAGGGAGTCGTTGTCATGCTCAAAGACTGCTGCTGGCTCAGCAGGTAGGGAGTCGGTTGTTGTCATGCTCCATGACTGCTGCTGGTCAGCAGGTAAGGGAGTCGTTGGTCATGCTCAACACTGCTTGCTGGTCAGCAGGTAAGGGAGTCGTTGTCATGCTCCATGACTGCTGCTGGTCAGCAGGTAAGGGAGTCGTTGTCATGCTCCTTGACTGCTGCTGGTCAGCAGGTAAGGGAGTCGTTGTCATGCTCAAAGACTGCTGCTGGTCAGCAGGTAAGGGAGTCGTTGTCATGCTCAAAGACTGCTGCTGGTCAGCAGGTAAGGCAGTCGTTGTCATGCTCAAACACTGCTGCTGGTCAGCGGGTGAGAGAGTCGTTGTCATGCTCCATGACTGCTGCTGGTCAGCAGGTAAGGGAGTCGTTGTCATGCTCCATGACTGCTGCTGGTCAGCAGGTAAGGGAGTCGTTGTCATGCTCCATGACTGCTGCTGGTCAGCAGGTAAGGGAGTCGTTGTCATGCTCCATGACTGCTGCTGGTCAGCAGGTAAGGGAGTCGTTGTCATGCTCAAAGACTGCTGCTGGTCAGCAAGTAAGGGAGTCGTTGTCATGTTCCATGACTGCTGCTGGTCAGCAGGTAAGGGAGTCGTTGTCATGCTCCATGACTTCTGCTGGTCAGCAGGTAAGGGAGTCGTTGTCATGCTCAAAGACTGCTGCTGGTCAGCAGGTAAGGCAGTCGTTGTCATGCTCAAACACTGCTGCTGGTCAGCAGGTAAGGGAGTCGTTGTCATGCTCCATGACTGCTGCTGGTCAGCAGGTAAGGGAGTCGCTGTCATGCTCAATGACTGCTGCAGGTCAGCAAGTAAGGGAGTCGTTGTCATGCTCCTTGACTGCTGCTGGTCAGCAAGTAAGGGAGTCGTTGTCATGTTCAAAGACTGCTGCTGGTCAGCAGGTAAGGGAGTCGTTGTCATGCTCCATGACTGCTGCTGGTCAGCAGGTAAGGGAGTCGTTGTCATGCTCCATGACTGCTGCTGGTCAGCAGGTAAGGGAGTCGCTGTCATGCTCAATGACTGCTGCTGGTCAGCAAGTAAGGGAGTCGTTGTCATGCTCCTTGACTGCTGCTGGTCAGCAGGTAAGGGAGTCGTTGTCATGCTCCATGACTGCTGCTGGTCAGCAGGTAAGGGAGTCGTTGTCATGCTCAATGACTGCTGCTGGTCACCGGGTAAAGGAGTTGTTGTCATGCTCAATGACATCTCCTGAACATTATTATTATCTTTATTTCCTGAACCGACTACTTCAGGTGTCAAACCTTTCTTTTCTGTCATCTTCTCTTAATTCCCCGAATTCACTTTGTTAAAAAAACATAGCAAGTAAACATTATTAGATCTCATTTCAAAAGAATAATTTATGATATATAGCTGGACTTCAAACTGGTTCTTAATTTCCAATACTCATAGCATCTCACGAAATCAACATACAGCATAGTATTGCGTTCCGCATCACAATCTATGTGGGGTTGCACGACTTCTAGATCCACTTCAATCATGCAAGAATAATAATCGTTTTGATATTCTGATTCATTTTTAGAATATTTGATTTTCTTATTGAAATATCAGTTTGACTTACCTTTTTTTCCCTTTTTCTTTTTGCCGTTCTTTCGTTCACTTTATCACATTTGTTCAAATTTTCACTTTTTAAATTACAAAATGCTTTATAACATTTTGGATACAATTAATACGCTTCCTGCTTCGTCAATAGAGCCAAGAGAAAAAGCACCTTGATATTCGTTATCAAGCTATTTAAGAATTATCGTACTTGACTGCTTGTGATCATGTACTTTGTCAACCAATAAACCAATCGCTTTTTAAGAGCTTAGCATATGCCAGCTTGTGGTCAACTTTTTCCCATTTTGCAAAGTTACCATAAGGATTTGTGGTTAATAGATCCCCTGGATCGCCTTTCTATTTCTGTAGTTTTATTTTTTTTTTTTCCTTTTCGCTTTCCTTCCTTTCTTGTTTTTTGTTTCTTTCTTTGAATTTCTTCGATGTTGTTTTCTTCAGTTCTCTTGTCTGTCAATTACTGAGTGGGTAAAAGACGTTTAACTAAAATTAACAAATTTCTGGAAGACTTACTGAATGTTAAACCTTGCCATTGTAAGTGTTTGTTTTTTTTAACATCACTCATACTTCTAGTTTAAAAAAAAATTAAAATATTAACCAACAAAAATGAAATAAAATAATAGATTGAGAGCAGCTCAAAAAGCGGTAGGAAAAGGAATTTCTACTTTATATTGTCATTTTCTATTTAAAAAAAAATTTAGACTTTCTCGAAGAAGATAGTGATTGTTTAAAGTCTTACACTTCATGTATTGAAACCTAATGCAACAGGTAAAATTGTCAACAGCAGGTATTTGGTTTAGGATTATACAACACTGGTATCTTAACACCAGGACAAATTGCTTGTTTTGAACACGTTCGTTAATAAAAAGTCACGCATGTTGAAGTAATGCAACATTTAGGTCTCAACTAATCCATTTTTTCCCTGACTTGTCTTGCCTTTGGAGTAGCCGTTGTGGTACTAAAGCTATTCAAAAGTTATATAAGTACTATAAGTACAGGTAGAAAACAATCATCAGGGCCCATTTATACGAAGGGCGGTTGATAGCGATACCCAACGAATAGATCCTCAACCAGTGCATAAATCGATGCTGTTAGTACCATATACACTCTTGGTTCATAAGTTTATCACATGGGCCTTTATCAATTCTTTATTTGTTTACTGTGATTACTACACAAATACGTAGAGGGATCGGAGATGAGGATCTAGATCGAGTGCGCTGAACATCTTCAGTGAAAAGGTATAAAAACAAACACGCACACAAAAACCATAGATATATAAAACTCAGTTTTATTTAAATAGTAATAAATCAACAATTGAATTTCAATAGGTTTATTTTTATTTCATCGGACTTTTCCTTATTTTAGAATAAGATATGTTTAATGTTTAATCTTGTAACAGAATAACTAAAATTTAGTCCCAATGGAACTGAATGAAATTTTTATATCACTTTAGTTACAGATTGAATTTATTTTAGGAATTGAAATTAATACCCTCAATCAAAAAGTCCCTAGTGTAAATAACAAGAATTACAGAAAAAGTTATTTTATGTCCTATCTTTTTATTTCGCATGCATTATATGAAATTCATTGGAATTAAGGTCGGATTTGAAATGCAAGTAATCTTAGAGATTTTGCTATCGTAATTATTACCCAATTGAGTTTATTTTACATCATATACAATATTTTAAAACAATCATATTTGAAATAACAAATGTGAAATATATATCAAATTTCTGGCTAAAATTGCAACAAAGAAAGAATTAACATAATTCATCGTGCACCCGTGAAGGGAAAAGCTAAAATAATAATTCAAATATTGAAAAATTTTTATCATTTTCTTTTCATTTTACATTAAATTGATTTTTAACCATAGCGTAGCTTATTTACTATTGTGTCATGTGTTATAAGTTTTCTAGATATGTTAATAACCTATTCGTTGTCCTTGGATGTATCTGCCTGCTGCATATCTTCTGAGATCTCTTTGGTTTCCATAATGAAAGAATTTCCTCCATTTGAGACATCGCCTTCATTCATCTGTTTATGCTCGGTTTGTTCGAAACTGTTAACAACATCGCCTTGGCTAACGTCAGAATTCATCTCAAGGCTGCTTGAAGTAGTTACTCCATTGACCACTGCACCGGATTGATTCAAAGACCCACTTGAATTTACTTGCCCAGCTGAAAAACCTGCATTGTACACCCCCTCATAGTTTCCTGTGTAGGTCCTTGGCGTCATCTGGGTGTTTGAGGCTCCACCATATCCAGACATCCCTCCATTTTGGGTACTTAAACCTATACCTAACCCAGATCCTCCTGTTGTTCCTAGTCTTCTCTGAATTCCATTCCCAGACATTGCATTTAGAGAACGCGGGGTTATATAATTATCTTGTACACCAAATGTTCCTGCTGAATTAATCGTTTGTCTAGCACGTTCCAAAATGCTGCTGTACTGGTCTCCTCCTTGTGAAAAAGGCGATTCTTGCAAATGGGATTGCCTTGAGTAAGCATGATGTCCCATACTGGTATTCCCAATAGAACTGTAGTCGGTTCTCAAGCTGCGATGGCGAGGAGAAGTCTCATATGTCACTGAAGACTGTAAAAAAGAGATTTGGGAATATAATTATCTATAATATAATTTTTTGGGATAAAGAGGTAACTAAACCATAAAATGCTACAAAGTAAAGTTTCTCGTTTGATTATCAATATTGATTCATTTTTTTACCATAGCACTGGCTGTTTGCAGTTCTCGGTTACGAGTTTCAAGGCTCTCCACACGTCCACTGAGAACCTTAACTTCTCGTTCGAGTCTTTCGTTCTTGGAGTGAAGGGTCAGATTTCTTTGCTCTAGTAGGTTCATTTGTTCTTGATAATGCTTTAGGCTGGACTGCGCTTGATGTTGAGACTCGAGGTCAGAAATCATCTATTTTTTTTATGAAAAGATATAGCATATTAGTTTTAAAAAAAACCACATTAAATTTTTATTAGTAAAAAATATTAGTAAAAAAAAAAACACATTAAATTTTTATGGATAAAATATATATTCAATTTTTTTGACTAGATACTTCTCGTTCTCAAAGTTAGCTTATAAAATATCTCACCGTCACATTCTTTATCTTGTTGGCCATCATACTGCGATTAATCATCATTTCGCTTCGTCTATCAATCTCCTCTTTAGCTTTTTGTAGCTTATTCTTCATGCTGTCTTTGACTCGTTCTACTTCTTCTTGCAATTTCTCTTTCTCCTTCTCCATTGAGGTTTTAACCGCGTTCCTCTCGCGTTTTGCTTTAGATAACTCGTCTCGGAGATCGTTTAATTTTTCTTCCAGAGGTCTTTTTTCTTTTTCCAATTTTTCTAGGAAGTCTTGCTCGAGCTGTAAGATAATTCTTTCCCTTGAGATTCTGTCACTGCCCATACCATTTTCCTTGCTGGCCAGCTTGATTTGTATCTGTTTGCGTTGTTCTTGAAGGGATGAAATCTGTGTGCACAACTCTCGAAGTGTTTTCTCAAACTTCTGCTTTTCGTTGGCAATTTTTTTTCTGTATTCGCTTTCCAATGCGACTTTGATGTCTTCTTGGCTCCTGGAAAGCGTCCTTTGAAGTTCACTTCGTTCTCTTTCAAACTTGTGTTTCTCGTTTTGAAGGGCAAGCTCGACTTCTCTTACCTTGTGTTCCAAGTCAGAAATCTTTCTGCGTAAATCATCTGTGGTCTGTTGAAGACGCTTTCTTTCTTTTGATATGCGTTGCTCATATTCGACTCTAATACGAGATATTTCTTCTTTTTTGCTTCTTTCACAACTTTCTCTTATCTCAGTTTTTTCGATGTCGTGAACTTTTTCAATTTTTTCGATTTCACTTCTGGTGGAACATCGAAAACTTTTTCTTTCACACTTCAGCACGGAAATCTCTTTAGTCATCGACTGAAGGGTGCTATTGATTAAATTTTTCTCCTGAGTTAATTTCCTTATATGGTCTTCGTAATCTCGCTTTTGTCTTTGCAGCTGTCTTTGTAGCTTTTGAACATCAGTTTGAGCTTTCTGCAGTTGCTCTTTGAATCTATTCATTTGTCGGGCACCTGTTCCTTGCGATGAAGAACTCTGGAATGGGACTTTCTGGCGCCTCTCTATTTCTTGCATTTGGTTAAGTCCTGCTTCGTAACTCTGACTCATATCGTCTATCTGCCTTTCGATCTGCTGGCCCATGGATTGTATTCTTCTTTTCTCATCTGCTGCCTTTTGAAGAATATCGTTTTTGTTTTGGTTGAACTGTTCTTGTACATCTTTTATTTGCCTTTCAAAGTCACCAACATTATCTGACAAACATTTGGAATTTCCCTCTCCACAATTTCTTGGACCACTGAATGCATTTCCAGCCTCCATTGTTGTACATGATGGTCGTAAGTCAAATCTCGTGTGACCATTATTGTAGCCCGTTTGCTGATTACATGGCATGTTTGTTGATGTGCTAGTATGGTCTTGTAAGTCGAATGGGGGATTACCCTGTTGTTGTCCATTGGCAGTACCATTGCCTACAGAAACTGGTTGATTAGGATAAAAACCGTTTATTGGACTTGAATGTTGCTGTTGGTTGGGATATGTGTTCGGCATGGTCATGGACATACCATTTGCAGCATATTGTTGATTTTGAAGAGTAGGATTCCAGTTACTTGACGTTGCAGGTGATCCACGTGGATGGGCACTCATACTATTTAATTCTCTTTGACCAACTTGACTGTCAGAGAAACCGGGGCTTGGAGACATGGGTGGGATCGATTCAAATAAACCGTTGGCTTCCTGAGCTGTAATAAATGCATCTGCTGGAGCAATTTGTTGTTGGGCGTAAGGAATTGCTGGTTGATTAATTCCGCTAATTTGGGAGCCACTGAAACCTGGGATTCCGTTATCTCCAAATCCATGCGTTCTTCTCTCAAGCATTACTTTCTCTTGATTGAAATACTGCTTCAGCGATTGTCGCTCTTTTTCGAACTCTTCTCTCATTTCCTTCTTCTGGTTTTGAACTCCCTTTAATTCTTCCTCGTGCCTTTTGTTTGAAGATTGCAGCATGATTTGCAGGTTTTCCACTTGTTTCTTTAGTGAAGATGCGTACGCATCAGTATTTTCTTTACCTGGACGTAACTGATCAGGGCTTTTGCGGTCACGATCACCCCTTTCTTGCTTGCTTCCACCTTCGTTTTCTGTCAGAGCTTGGACATCATAGCCAGCTTTGCTTGCTATTACCCCAAGCTGCTCAATAACCGTTTTTTGTTCTTCAAATTTCCTCTGAAGTTCCTCATTCTTTCTGTCAGCATCATCCAAGGCTCTTTCCATTTCACTCTCGTGTTCCCTCACCAATTTTGTTTTCTCGCTTTTAAAACTATCTTCCAAGTCTTGGATCTTTCTCATCAAGCGATCGACTTCGTCAGCGTATTGTCGGTTTTTCCTTTGAAGCTCATCTAGAGTTGCTGAAAGCTGATCAACGTCTTTTTTTAGATTTCGATGAGTTGATGCTAAATCATCTCTTTTACGAGTGACGTGGTCAAGTTCTTCCTGGAGATCCGAGATTTTATTTTTGTATTGCTTGTTTTTCTTTGCCGTTGCTTCCATGTCTTCAACTGTTTCTCTTAGTTCTGCAATTTCTTTGATTAGTTCCTTATTCTTCTTTTGCAGACCACTGTTTCTGGCAGGTGATGCTGCAATTGGTAAGTCTTCTCTTTCAAGTGATGGATAACTGCCAACAGTCTGATCTTCATTTATTCCACCCAGTAGCTTATTTATCTCATAGAGCAAGTTCTTGTTCTCTACTTCAAGAGCTTCTCGTTTCCTTACTTCATTATCAAGTCTTGCAGCAATGTTGGTGTTGTCTTGGTTTGCAGGGAAAGAAACTCCATTCTGCTGAGCAGCTGTCATACCACTGAGCGTACTTGAATTCTGGTGAGCCTGTTGGCTGACTCCTGCAGATGTATTGCCATACATAGCTGGATTCATTGCATTCTCAATCATTTCTCTACGCCTTACCTCTTCTGACAACGCTCCTTGAAGCTTTGTGATTTGTGTCAAATATACTTGAGTGATTTCGTGGGCTTGCTTTTCCAACATGTTTTTTATTTCATTTCTTTCTCTGATGAAGTCGTCTTCGATTCGCTTGTTCCTGTCTTTCAAGTCCATTATATCTTGTAGAAGATACTTGATATCATTGGCAAGCTTAACCTTAGACCGTTGTTCTTCTTCGTACTTACGCCTCAAAATTGACACATCTTCGCTGTAACTTTCATCCATGGATGGCTGATTGCCAAAACTTGCATTTAGTTGCCCTCTTAACTTGATCTTTTCGCTTTCCAATCTCTGAACTTTAAGTTGTAGCTCGTTAACTTGACTCTGGAACTGAGAACTGTTTGAAGACTCAGTTTGAAGTTTAATCTCAAGCATATGAATCTCTTCAACTCTTGATCTTTTTAGATCATCTAATTCCCTATCTCGTTCATCTAGATCTTTTTGAAGCTCTTTAAACTTTCTTTCGTTTTTCCTGTTGGTCTCCTTTATGCTCCAGATTTCATCTTCGTATTCCTTCCTTATCTCCTCAATTCTCTCTTGCTGGTGTGCAATTGTTCTCTTCTGTTCAAGGATGATGTTTTCAAACCTTGAGCGCTCCCTTTTCAAATCAAGAAATTCTTTTTCTCTTACAAGTCCTAGTTCTATTCCTTTAAGATTTTCTTGGCCTTCATTTCTTTTGTTCAATGCATCAAGAATTTCTCTGAATTCCCTATTTTCTCTTTCAAGGATATCAAGACTTCTTTTGTATTCTAGTACTTCAGTACTTGATTCATCTATCAATGATTTATCAGTACTTGGGATGCCGCTGTTTACTTCATGCAAGGTCTGAACTCTTGAACTGGACCACTCACTCAAGTTTGATTGCAAATTTTCGTTCTCGCGTCTGAGTTCTCTTATCGTATCCTCAAATCTTCCTATAGTTTGCAACATCGTTTCGTATCTCTTCTCTACGTAATGCTTTTCATTTCTTTCATACTCGAATTCTCTCTCCATATCTTCTTTCTGCCTCCTCTCTCCTTCGTAGGCCATTTCCAAGTGTTCCTTTTCTTTTCGTATCTGGTCGCATTTTAGCTTATAATATTCAGATTCCGAGCTCTTGCGAGTTGTATTTCTTCGGTTGCTGTTCTGACCCATACATTCACAGTGGTAGCATTCACTTGTTGTTGAGCGTGGTGTATAGCCACCATCAGATTGGTTTAGTAAATGGTGTGAGTAGTCTGCATCTCTAGAGGACATCTGTCTATAAGAATCAGAAAAAGATTTTTCCCTTCGCAATTCGTCGTACTTGCCTTCAAGGTACTCTTTCTCTTTTTCTATCCTCGATATTTTCATTTTGAATTCTTCAACCATAAACTGGTGATCGCAGGTGTCTTGGTATCTTGGAGTGCAAACACAGCTGTGTGAAGAAACATTTGAACGCGTGGATTCTTTTCTTTGTTTGTCTTCTGTTTTTGTCTTCTCTTGCATCTTAGTTTCTGTGACTGTCTCTGGTAAGGGCTCATATGTTATTTCCACATTATTTTCAGAGACATCAGGGAGAGGTTCTTCTGTTATCTCAATAAATTCCTCCCCAATGTTTGTACTCTTTTGCTCTTCATCAGGAATGGTGCCTATAACCGTCATGCTCCATGATCCAACATCTTCATTTGAAGCAGGTTCAACTATTTCTTTTACTGAATCTTTGTTGTTTTTAGATTCCTCTACTGGAATTTCCTGTATTTCATAATTTGATATTGGAGAAACTACCATATTCTTTTCTTCTACCATATTTTGTATCAAGTGGGTCTCCTTAACAGTCTCTGGGAAAGTCTTTACTTTGGAAGTTTCTTCAAGAGGTGTTTCCTCTATTGTTATCTCTTGTGACGTCTCCTCTAGGGATTTCTCCTCAAGTGGCATCTCTTCTATTGTTATTTTTTCTTGCCTTTCGGGTTCCTCAAGAGGTCCCTCTATTATTATCACTTCTGATATCTCCTCAAGGGGTGCCTCTTGTATTATCACTTCTGATGTCTCCTCAAGGGGTGTCTCTTCGATTATCTCCTCTGATGTCTCCTCAAGAGGTGTCTCTTCGATTATCACTTCTGATGTGTCCTCAAGAGGTGTCTCTTTTATTGTCACTTCTGATGTCTCCTCCAGGGGTGTCTCTTCGATTATCACTTCTGATGTCTCCTCAAGGGGAGTCTCTTCTGTTATCACTTCTGATGTCTCCTCAAGGGGTGTCTCTTCTATTATCACTTCTGATGTCTCCTCAAGGGGTGTCTCTTCTATTATCACTTCTGATGTCTCCTCAAGGGGTGTCTCTTCGATTATCACTTCTGATGTCTCCTCAAGGGGAGTCTCTTCGATTATCACTTCTGATGTCTCCTCAAGTGGTGTCTCTTCTATTATCACTTCTGATGTCTCCTCAAGGGGTGTCTCTTCTATTATCACTTCTGATGTCTCCTCAAGGGGTGTCTCTTCGATTATCACTTCTGATGTCTCCTCAAGTGGTGTCTCTTCTATTATCACTTCTGATGTCTCCTCAAGGGGTGTCTCTTCTATTATCACTTCTGATGTCTCCTCAAGAGGTGTCTCCTCTATTATCACTTCTGATGTCTCCTCAAGGGGAGTCTCTTCGATTATCACTTCTGATGTCTCCTCAAGGGGAGTCTCTTCTATTATCACTTCTGATGTCTCCTCAAGGGGTGTCTCTTCTATTATCACTTCTGATGTCTCCTCAAGGGGTGTCTCTTCGATTATCAATTCTGATGTCTCCTCAAGGGGAGTCTCTTCTATTATCACTTCTGATGTCTCCTCAAGGGGAGTCTCTTCTATTATCTCTTCTGAAGTTTCCTCAAGAGGTATCTCTTCAGTTGCTAATTCCTCTGATGTCATCTCCAATGGTAGTTCTTCACAGGTTATTTCCTCTGACGTCATCTCCAGTGGAAGTTCTTCACAGGTTATTTCTTCTGACGTCATCTCCAGTGGAAGTTCTTCACAGATTACTTTCTCTGACGTCATCTCCAGTGGAATTTCTTCACAGATTATTTCCTCTGACGTCATCTCCAGTGGAAGTTCTTCACAGATTATTTCCTCTGACGTCATCTCTAGTGGAAGTTCTTCACATATGATTTCCTCTGACGTCATCTCCAGTGGAATTTCTTCACAGATTATTTCCTCTGACGTCATCTCCAGTGGAAGTTCTTCACAGATTACTTCCTCTGACGTCATCTCTAGTGGAAGTTCTTCACAGATGATTTCCTCTGACGTCATCTCCAGTGGAATTTCTTCACAGATTACTTCCTCTGACGTCATCTCCAGTGGAAGTTCTTCACAGATATTTTCCTCTGACGTCATCTCTAGTGGAAGTTCTTCACAGATGATTTCCTCTGACGTCATCTCCAGTGGAAGTTCTTCACAGATGATTTCCTCTGATGTCATCTCTAGTGGAAGTTCTTCACATATGATTTCCTCTGACGTCATCTCCAGTAGAATTTCTTCACAGATTACGTCCTCTGACGTCATCTCCAGTGGAAGTTCTTCACAGATTACTTCCTCTGACGTCATCTCTAGTGGAAGTTCTTCACAGATGATATCCTCTGACGTCATATCAAGTGGAATTTCTTCACAGATTACTTCCTCTGACGTCATCTCCAGTGGAAGTTCTTCACAGATATTTTCCTCTGACGTCATCTCTAGTGGAAGTTCTTCACAGATGATTTCCTCTGACGTCATCTCCAGTGGAAGTTCTTCACAGATGATTTCCTCTGATGTCATCTCTAGTGGAAGTTCTTCACAGATGATTTCCTCTGACGTCATCTCCAGTGGAAGTTCTTCACAGATGATTTCCTCTGATGTCATTTCTAGTGGAATTTCTTCACATATGATTTCTTCTGACGTCATTTCTAGTGGAAGCTCTTCACAGATGATTTCCTCTGACGTCATCTCCAGTGGAAGTTCTTCACAGATGATTTCCTCTGATGTCATTTCTAGTGGAATTTCTTCACATATGATTTCTTCTGACGTCATTTCTAGTGGAAGTTCTTCACAGATGATTTCCTCTGATGTCATCTCCAGTGGAATTTCTTCACATATGATTTCTTCTGACGTCATTTCTAGTGGAAGTACTTCACAGATTATTTCTTCAGATGTCATATCAAGGGGCATTTCCTGAAAGGACATTTCAAAGGTTTCTTGGTTTTCTAGTGGTAATTCCTGAACTGACATTTCATGCATCATTCCCCCTCCTCCTGATATTCCCATCATTTGCATCATTTCTTGTGAAACTGACTCTAGACGTCCACCTTGCATTCTAAATACTCCTCCTTCTTTAAGCATAAACAGCTGTCCATCTTGAAGTTGAATTTGTTGCCCATCCCTTATTTGAAATACTTGACCACTAATGATCTGGATATTTTCCCCTCCAACGGCCATGTCAATCATCTCTTGAGTTAAGCTATCTTGAGATATGGATTCTATCATACCTCCATTTATTTGGAAAACCTGTCCACTTTTCATTTGAAAAAGTTGGCCGTCTGAAATTTGTATGTTCTGGCCGTCTAATAACTGATAAGCCTGTCCATTGGACAACTGAATAAAGCTGCTGATGATGATCTGAGAGCTCTGAGAGCCAAGTAACACAAGCTCTATTGCTCCATTTTGCATTTGAAAGATTTGTCCGGATTCGATTTTAAAAGGTTTTCCAGCTTCAATTTCAAGCTGTTGCCCATCAATCACTTGGTATGCCTTTCCACCTTTTATTTGCACTGATCTTCCATCGATAACTTCCATTTCTGATACCAATTCTTCGTTCCACATGTCAATAATTCCGCCTCGCATCTGAAACACTTTTCCTCCTCCTCCCAACTGAAACATTTGGCCATCTTGGATTTGAATTAACTCCCCATTCACCGACTGAAAAACTTGGCCGTTGGAAAGAGATACCAAGTCCATGCTAATAACTTGTGATTGCACATCAAGTGGCATTGTCTGTGTTATAGTTTGTGTTGCGCCGTACTGACCTTGTTGTAACATCGCCATTTCAATTGTACCAGAGCGTATTTCAAAGACTTGTCCTTCTGGAAGTCGGAATGGCTGGCCTTCTGGTACTTCATTTTGCTGCCCATCAAAGACCTGATAAGCTTTCCCAGAAAATATTTGCACAGTACTACCGTCAATAATCGATATACCAGGGGATATCTCTTCGGTCCACATCTCAATAGATCCACCTAACATTTGGAATACCATGTCTGCTCTAATCTGAAACAATTGCCCGTCAAAAATCTGCGTTTTCGCACCATCTAGGTCTTGAAAAGCTTGCCCGTTTGAAATTGTAACAAAATTAGTGCTAATTATCCCAGACTGCATTTCGTATGGCATCTCCTGAGTTATGATTTGGATAGAACCACCATCTTCAATCATAGACAGTTCAACTGTTCCATCGATCATAACAGCTCCTCCTTGAATTATTTGCCCATCGTTAGATACAAGCCCTTCTGGAGATAGCTCCAATTGCATTGACGTGACTTCAAGTTCTTCAACAACCGTATCCGCCATAATTAATGGCGAAAGAAGGAGAGGGAAGACAAATTATCCTCTTCTTCTATGGTAGTCTTATTCAGCACAAGGTCTATGTCCAGGCGATAAGTTTTCGAATTCTGAGGTTAACCAAGACTGGCAGTTTGCCTTTCCTTCTGCATTTTATACACAAAGCTCTCATTTGAGACTTGAATGTTATATTCATGCCCTTTATCATGTGTGAACCAATAACATCTTCCGAAAAAGAAGAAAGAAAAATAACGGGTAGCAACGATATTAAACGATATATAAACTCAGTCCTTGGTAATTAACAATGTCAATCATCTTTGTCATATAAATATAACTAAAATTTCATTTTCCCTTTTACACAGTGTGGTTCTATGCTACTTAATTTAGTTGAAAATCCTCTTAAGTAAATTTGAGAGTCTTAATGCTAAATAGGGCTTTGCTGGGATTTAACCACTAGATTAAAGACTTCGTGAAACTCTAACAATTGAAGAAAGTTCACGAAAAGGCCCAACTTAGTTGTTATTGAAAATACATATTTGCAAAATATATTTGCATATGTATTGCGATGTCATGGAAGCAACTGGAAGCATATAAAATGTCGTTAGTATACCATCCAAAATTCAATGTCATTACAATTTGTCATTAAATTCATTTAAAAAAATTATATATAAGTTAAGGTTCTCACTGCATCAAACTTATAGTGCTTTGTCCACAGCTAGTGGTTTTGTTGTTTTTCTATATTTAGAGTGGTGTTTAAAGTCGAGCAGGTTGCACTGGGTTTTAATGGTTACCAGACACTCGACAAGTAACAGAATAACATATACCAGTATTTCAGCAGACAAATTAAGCATTTTCAAAATGTCAAAAAATTACACGAAAATTTGCACACTGGCCAAGTTTTTTTATGAGTATTAAGGCTTGCAGGGGTTTTGATGTTCTTTTACAAATGGAATGTTCTAAATCGATCAATGTAACTCTGCGTTTGTTGCTCTTAGGGCCTTTTTAAGGACGCTGTTTAATTATTAAGAAGCGTCAGCCACAAGAGCCAAGTTTTACCAGTTGTATTCTATTATTCGTGGCTAAGTGAACTCCATTTCCAATATTCAAATTGAGGCCAAATGCTAAATAAACTTGTCTAAATGAACATTGTGGTATCGCAATGACAACGTTTCGTAGATTCTAAATTTTTCGATTTACTTCGTCAGCATAATTACTTTGGATAATAGTTATTTTGAGCTACTAGTCCTTAGTTGCAATTCTTGAAAATGTCACGACAATAATACTGCCTTTCTGTGTGAATTAAAATGCTAGGATTCAATCTCTAAATCTTTGAATTCTTTTGAAACATTAATTGCAACTTGACATAAAGCCAAGAACAAAGGCAAAATTAGAAAAATTGAGCCATGATATATGGCATATAAACTAAACTATTGCATGATATTGTTAATATGAAAAATAAGATGGTCTGTTCCATTCCTTCTTTAGTTGTGAAATTCTTCTCATTTTCACTTGTATTTTCTGATTTACTCATTTTCAGATATTCAGATTTTCCAGTTTGGTCATTGCTGCTTTTTCTTCTTCATCACTGTATATTTAATAAGATTGTATTAGGCATGCAGTTACAGTTACCGGGCGATAATATTGCATCATACCACAATGAAACAACTTTATTTAGTTTAAGATTTTATTGCTGGTTTCATTTTTCAAAACGCTTTCAATCCTGACGTCACCGAGCTTTTGACACTACTAAATGTAATCATTTGATGACGCCTTAGTATGTGTGGTTGCAAATATTTAGCATAAATAAATGAATTCAATTTTGAATAAAAGCATAATATCTTTTGGTTCTTTTGTTAACTACGTTGTTACTCGGGCTTCCGCAGGAACCCCAGTATAAAAATGCAGCCCGTTCTTTTTCGTCGTATTTGGTCGCCAAAATGGGGGTCACGGTCCCAGGCGTTCCTACCTGAGTCGCTGGGAACTGGGGATGAGAATCATAACTGCATGCTAATCAATGCAAATCTAAACCCTGTTTTCTTCGTTCCTTCTGCTTCGGTTCGTGGGATAATAAAGTTGTTGCGTGAAGAAATCTTTGGAAAGTGCTATGCCTTATATGATCATCCCACATACAACCGCACTCGCCATTCGTGGTAGGCCCACACTAAAAGATGTAGAGCTTTTTCGGAACGGGTCGGTCCACGAATCTTATAGCTTGAAAGCGTTGAAATCTTTGAAAACATGTAAGCTTACTAGCCAAATTCATACTAGTTATCACGAGGTAACAAATGAGCTATATTCGACACAAACCTCGACAACACTACAAAAACTATGACTAGTGACTCAACAGAAAACTATGACGTTGAAATGAACACCTTAGATGTTGAAATAACAGAAAATCTCCTTGAGCAGAACCTCGAAGGTCAAGCAAACAACAACAAGCAAATCGCCATATTGGATAAAGAATATAATAAGCGAAGCAACTTGAAAAGTAAATATCTAAGTTTAACTTTCTTGATAAATATCCTGATTCATTTCTTTGCTTTTGTTGTATTCAATAGTCGTAAAATACGATTTGATTTTGCACAAATAACCATTTGTGTTTATATCGTACAAGCGATTGTGAACATTAGTTTGGTTTACGTATGGAGTCGCACGTGCTTAGTAAAAGACGTGGTAAATACTCTTGGTGTCTGTAACATGCTAGAAAACGTTATCCATTCTACAAATGTACATGAACATAATGATGTTTTAGTGTCAATAAAGGTACAAGAATTCAGATATCGTTATGCTAAGTATGTATTTCATAATTGTCATGTTGAATGTGATAGTCATGGCTCTAGACGCGATCATGAACCAAGCAGGGTACCAGTGAACAGATTAAAACGTGTCTTTCAAAAAAACAGAAAACTAAGGAGTTATGTATGCAGAAATTTAAGTAAAAACACGCCTAAGTCATCGAAAGTTCATTGTCTTATTAAAAATATTGCAACGAAAAAAAGAAGTATGTGGTACAAACCAGGTATCAGATTTGTACAAAAAATGAGAAGGAAACCAATATTTAGAACAGGAAAACTTAACTCTTCAATGAGATATGTTTACAATTCCAGGAGAGAAAAATATAGGGATAAATGTCTCAAATACATAAGGTGGTTTTCGTGTAATTTCCCATATAGTGAGTATAAGGGTTTAGATCATAAAAGCAACTGTGCAAATTACAAGCTTTTTAATGATATAGAGAAAAACCCAGATCCAGCTGTCACCCACCATGTTGATGCTAGTAAAACAGTAAGTGCTGCATATAGTCAAGGGGATGTTGTTACATTTGGAGAAAATGCCGGGCAACAATGTGTTGCAATGAGTTTATATGCTTTAATTTATCACCAAATGAAAGGGATAACCAACTCTGATAACTTAAAACAAATCATGCATATTGGGGTTCAATTGTTTTTACTGTTAACAGAATTACCGGCAATGCTTACAGTATTATAAGTAAATTACCAGCTAGAATACAGCAAAAGTTGCGAAAGGTACACTGGTGATGTTCATGGTGAGTCTACCATTGAAGGAAATCAACATTGCATGGGCATGAAAAGAACTTTTGAATCATTGCTAACTGAACAATGCAGCTCATTTATTCTAACAGTTGGTTGTTTTGCTGTCGGCATTATTTACTGTACTGATAAATGTCATTTAAAATGTTTGACTCTCATGCTAGAGATGTTTATGGTAAGAGTCATCCTCAAGGGACATGTGTATTGTTAGATATATCATCTATAGAGAATTTAGTGGAATTGACTTTCAAAGTTTATATGGATTCTGATTGGAAAAGCAGTTCTACTAGTAATTGGTTGACAGAATACTGCAATTTTTGTAACACAAACGTACCGTGACTTCACACGCCAGAAGAAGCCCGAGTACACGATCATGGATCGTCTAGTTTATTTAGAATTCTTGTGGTAAAAAATTATCATGCAATTTATCATTTTATCATTTCTTTTTCTAAAAAAACTATATAATGTTAAATAAAGGTTTGTGAAGGTCTTGTTAAATGTAGCATGTTGATCTTGTATGTTGCAGTCACATTCAACATGCTACAAACCTTTCGTCAACCTTTAATTTCTGAAATAACTGTATACCAGTTGATCTACAAAATAACAACACAAATATGACATTTTATAAATATATAAGTGCTATACTATAGTGTTTTGGAAATAATGTTTATAAACTACACGTAATTAAAGTAGCATTTTGAGTGAGACTGGTTATTATATTATTCTATAAAAGTTACTTTAGATACTTTTGAATATCAAGTTGCAAGCATAAGTTTACTGTGTTATTTATATATATTTAAATAGCCTGAGATTAAAACGCAGATACCAACTCGAAAAGCTGCATAACCTCAATATAACATCATTTGTTATTCTTCGATTGCGCGTTCCGTCATCGCGGCTATGTTGGTGCCATTTAACGAAAGATTTCACATTAGCATCCATTGTTAACGGCACCAGAATGGCCGCCATGTTTTTGTTTTCGAACTCTCTTGGGAATGCTTGCAACCCATCAATTGGTAACAACGTAAAAAATCGTAATCAGATATTCTTGATTTAGCCGTTCTGCGAACGAGTGAAGTAGTATCCCTTAGTATATACTTTTTTGTTTATTACAGTATTTTTCTCGTTAAAAGCTTTCTTACTTTCGTTATTAAGTGTTTATACTATTTGATTGCGGTCTAACTCAAACAGACCAGCTTCATCACACAGTTCACCGAAAACTGATTCGTAATACTTCTTTGTCTCTAATAGCTGATGAATCTGTTGATCTTTTTCTTGTAGAGTATGAAGTATTGCGTCGTCTTGGATCCCTGTTGAAGGCGACTTGTACTCCGGGACAGGAAGCGTAAGATCTACCACATCCTATTAAAATCAAACCGAAATTTAAATAAACTTGGGAACCGGACTTTATTAGAGGGAGAGAGGGCTGGTGCAAGTAGCAAGAACCCAATCTAATTTTCATACTAAAAAATGGTTTTAAAAATAGAAATTACTATGAGTAAAGTGAAGTTTATGAAAAGGAAAGTCATTTCCCAAGAAAAAATGTGCTTGCTAAAATATATGCACCAATGTTCGCCAAGCTACGGCGCGCAAAGGCGGATCTATGACCTTCAAAAGAGCGGGAAGCATAGCTCCCGACACTCCCCAAAATTCGCCATGGGAGTTAAGATGATATAATAGGCCAGTTGTATAACAAATGATTTGTTTAAATAAATCAATGGTTTTCAATTTAAGTTATCCATATCTATCAAAAGCGATAAACGTTACGGAAAAAGAAAGCAATGATAGTAAAGGAATTTGTCTATCAACCTGAGGATTAGTAAAATATTTCACCACAAATTAATATTTTTTGAAAGTCTTTTACTCACCGCCTTTGGGATCTGCTCCTGAATTCTTTTAATTTTTTCAGCCTAAATTTTAAGAAAGATAGTAGTTTAAGATTGATTGGGAAATATTTTAAGATTGGTTTGGAAATATATACATGTTATTTTTCCACAGTTATACAGACACACAAAAAAAAAACCATTTTCCCCTTATCCATTTCTGTTGTAGTAGACGGTGTTTACCTTTAACTTTTCAGTCTCCATCATCTCTTGAAAGTTCATTTCCATGAACTTTAGCTTTTCGTTAAGTTGTTCAATGTCGATTTCATGTTTGGCGTTTTGTGAAACAAGTGACACATTCTCCTGTTTCAACATGCGCACCGTGTTCTCAATGCGGGGACTGGGTTCCTGACAAAATACAAACAAAAGTATTGAAATTATTGGCAATTTCGAGATCCAAATACAGCCGTGTTCCTTGATTACAGACTCAGGGTTAGCTTCGAATCAGTGTCTACAACGGTATGCTAAATAAAGAATGCACAATTTCATCAATACAAACACTTTGAAATTCCACGGACCTTTACTGGAACACATGAATATTCTGTACAAAATCGAGGATAAAACTGAGCAACAGAGAAAGCGAAAGTGGATTATTAGCTAACAGATTAAAAACAAAAATTTAGGTGTCTTAATGATTTTTGTTTTTGAGAAAGAAAGATAAAAGATAAATGTATACTACAACGTTTCTGCAATCGAGTGTATATATATATATATATATATATTTATTTATTTATAGTACAATGCAATAACTAACTCGTCTTGTGTTCTATTTATAAATAGGGATCGCTCATTATTTATTGCCTGGGGGAGGGGCTTTGAAGAGGAGATTTTAAGGTATGAGCGAAAACTATCACGGTAGTGGACAAAGATGTCGTTTGAACCACCACAGAGCGCTACAAAGATCATTGTTTGTCAAATCTAAATCCTCGAACACGGTACCGTCACGTTCACAGTAAGGTACGACTATACGGTGATTTTTTACAGTCTTAAAAGATTTTCTCTATATAAATTAGCTTACTAGCTGAAAAATGAATTTTTTAAGCGAGAGCTACTTACCCCAAGAACTGGACTCGTTGATCGGCTGACTTTGGAATCAATTGACTTGTTTTGCTTTTCTTTTTGTAATTGTGTTTCAAACCTCTTTCTCAACTCTTCCTTTTCCTTATGTAGGTTATTCTCGAGCGTTTCTTTTTCCCGCTCGAATTCTTCTTCAAGAGCAGCTTTTTCTCTTCTAAACTGCGCCTTCATTTCCCAGCGCTGTCTTTTCAACTCCTCGTTCTCAATCTGTAGTTCTTTTACTTCTTCTTCAAGTGGTTTTCTTTCTCTCTCAATCCTTTGAGTCATCTCTCCTTCAAGCTTTGACAACACTTCTAGTTTATAGTTCGCAATGCTTTTCTCGATAACATGTCGTTCGGCTGAATGAGTTTCCTGATTATAAACCCGCTCTTGTATGATTTTCCTTTTTTCTTGAAGATTCCCCACTTCTCGTCGAAGTCCCTGTAAGGTGTCTTCAAACCTTTGTTTCTCAATAGCTAGCTTTTGTTCATATTCCATTTCTATTCCCTTTTTGATGACTTTCACCTCTCTTGTAATCTCTTCGATTGAACCGTCATTTACAGACTTATTATTCAAACTTTCCTCAGCTTTTAAATATTCATTCCGTAGCTTTTCTTCTAGCTCTTTTTTCTTTGCTTCTGCTCGCTCAAGAGCTTCTTGTAACTCCTTGATAACGGCTTCGTATTTCCCTTTCTCGCTCTCAATTTCTTTTTCACGATCTTGCTTTAATTTAGAAATCAACTCATTTTTACTTCTTTCCATATTTTCCTGGATTTCAATTCTTTCTTTCTCAGCTATTTCCTCGATGTTTTGTTTCTCCACTCTATATTGTTGCCTCATTTCCTTTCTCTGGTGCTTAAGTTTTATTATCTCTTTCAACAAATTCTCGATAGTTGACTCCATTTCTTGTTTTTCTTTTTCATGCTGTTTAGTCTCTTTCTGTTTTTCATTTTCAAATTCTTCTAATAGTTGTAATTTTAGGTCTTTGAACCTTTCTTCTGCCTGTGCCATTTCTTTTTCGATCTCTTCAATCTCATTTGTGTGATCTTTTAGTACTTTATTAAAAGACTCCTGAAAATCATTCTCGAGATCGATATTTTTCTGCAGCTCGTCACCATAAATACTCTTTTCTATTTGAGTCTTCAATTCTGTTTTCTCTTGCCTGAACTGGACATTCATTTCTGCTTTCTCTGTTATCATTTGGTCCTCTAATTTGTCGCGCAGCAGGTTCAAAATCTTCTCATGGTCTTCATCTTTTTGACGCATCTGTTCTTCGAACTTCTTATGAAGCTTATCATTTTCCTCCTTTAAGGAATTTCTTAGTTCTATATTCGCCTTCTCAGCCTTCTCCTTCATATCTTGTAACTCTTGCTTATGAGTGTTGTGCTTCCTTTCATAGTCTTCAGATTGTTCTTCAAGATCTTTTTGAAATCTTCTCCTCTCTCTTTCAAGATCCTTTTCAAAATCTTCTATCTGTCTTTCTTTTTCCTTCTTGAGCATTTCGTCATAATCGTTTTTCAGCCTTTCTAGAGCTGCTCTCTCCAGTTCGAGTTTATTGTTTAGAAGTTCAATCTCATGCTTTTTATCACCTTCAAGTTTTGCCTTTTCAATTTCCAGAGACTTAATTGCGTCTTGGTACTTTTGCAGAGCATCTTTCGTGGATTCTTCTGACAAATCTAACTGCTCTTTTAATGATTCGTTCCTCATTTTTAATTGGGCTAATATGTCGGCATCTTTTTCACTGGTTTCATCAGTACTTATGTTATCAAGACTTTGTCCTGAATCATTTGATTTGAATTTATCAAGCTGTTCCTGGGTCTGTTTCAGCTTTTCTTCGAGCTCATGATAAAGTGCAAGCTGCTCCTGTAGTTTTACTTCCACCTCTTCTACCCCTTTGTCCTCTGCAATCGCAGCATGTAGTTCAGAAGCAAGGGACTCTCCTTTTAATTCTGAAGTGTCGAGAAGACCATAATTGGACAGCGTATTCTCGTACGCCTTGATTACATCTTCGAGTTTTTCATTCCTAGCCTTCATTGTCCTTAGTGCATAAGGTCGCTTGTCTTCCTTCTCAAGTTCCTCAAAAGTTTTGTTGTCTAATTCTTTTATGCCACAAATGAGTTGCATTCCAATTTTATCATATAAAGGTTCGGGTAAGAGTTCATCAGCGTTTTGTTTCTCAGCATAATCTTGTATTTGTGTTGGTGATGTCTCATTAGGCTTGCATTGGCTTAACTCATTTATC
This sequence comes from Actinia tenebrosa, assembly GCF_029948245.1. Classification (NCBI taxonomy): domain Eukaryota; kingdom Metazoa; phylum Cnidaria; class Anthozoa; order Actiniaria; family Actiniidae; genus Actinia; species Actinia tenebrosa. The sequence goes on along the minus strand of NW_028292586.1, from coordinate 11,500,014 downwards.
ACTACAAGCTCGTTGTCCTCTTTTGAGTCTACATTTTTATCTTCTTTCCTTTCGCTCTCATCCACCTCTGCAGACTTCTTTTGGTCTGAGCTGTCCAATGAAGCTATCGCTTTCTCGTTCTGGTCCTCATAGATCTTCAGTACCTCTTGCAGAGTGATGTTTTTCTCTTCCATTTCCTTTACTGCAGCCATTGTTTCAGTTGCATCTTTCATCTTATCGTCTTTCCCCCCAGTTTCGGACGACTTGGTTTTATCACGCAAATCCATTATCTGCTTACTAAGCTGAGGGCCTATTTTTTCGGTCAATGCATCAATGCGTTTGTTGAGTACTTTGTTTACTTCCTTAAGTCCTTTTATTGCATCTTCATAATCGTTAACAGCGTCTAACATAGATGCTCCCTCTTCACCTTGACCTGCTATCTGCTGTAGCACTGCTTTTTCTCGTTCTAACTTTTTCATGTTTTCTTCGTATTCTTCCACAACTTCGGCGAGAGTCTTATTTTCTTTTTCCATAATCTGCAGTGCCTCAATATGGTTATCACCATCTTGTTTCATCAAGTCGTCCAGGAAATCTTGTCGTAATGTTTGTGCAAGTTTTTCCAGAGTTGATCGTAAGTCGTTGATTTCATTTTGAAGTTCAAAGTGTTTGTCTTCAAAATTGTTTTCCGCTTCTTTGTTCGCATTTTCGAGCATTGTTATTTGGTTTTCGTACTTTGATATAATTTCTCCCAAGTCTACTCCATCTCCTGATACACCCTCAAGCACCTTTTTCAGTGACGCATTTTCTTTCTCCAGTACTTCAAAGTCATTTTCATTATCTCCAAGGACAGCTGTTAAGGACTTGTCTTCTTCCGCCATTTTGTTTACTACATAGTATTTTGAATTAAGAAAAGGTTTCTTGCTTGACTGCTCTTTTGGCTTTTCTTCATTTTCAGAGTCTATTTTTCCTTCTACTTTTTCTCCTTCTCCCTCTTGTCTTTTGAGTTCGCAAAGTTCCTTAAATAGTTGTGATCCGATACATTGTTCTAGTTCTTCTTGAGTATTAGTCATCTCTTTAAGATTATTTTCGTACTCTATAACAACGTCCTCTAGTGTCCTTTTATCCCTCGCCATCATCACTGGTGCTTCTAAAATTGGATTTTCCGTTCCAACTTCTGCTACGTCTTCCTTGGGTGTGTCTTTTTCAACTTCATGTTGCCGTAAGGATTTGGCGTCAAGCCCATCGTACTCGACCATATCCACGCCGTTCTTATACAGCAACTGGTTTACGAGGCCTTTACCTATTTTGGAATTTAAATTATCCAGCCTCTGTCTTAAACTTTGGTTTTGTTTTTGAAATATCTCAATCTGATCACTGTAGGGTAAAGATTCGTCTGTAGTAGGTTCCTTTTCTTGTGCTTGCGTCGATGCAACAACTCCAGGGTCATACCTGATTAACACGTCTTCAAGAGTTCTTCCTTCGTCTAGTAATTTTAAACACTCGTCAATTTTTGAAAGTTTTATTTCGTTTTCATTTTCTTTGTCATGAACCTCAAGAGGGCTACCTTCTTCAGCGCTCTGATCATCTACATTGGACTTCGCTTGACCTTGCTCACCTGCTTCAATAGGGGGGAAATCTCTGGATAAAATAGCTTTAGAAAGATAAGGACCGAGACTGGATTCATATCTTTCAATATTATTTTCATATCGTTTGATAACTTCTTCTAACGTTTGAGAATTTTCCTCCATTTGATCTATTGCGGCAAGATCATCTATTTCTTCACCAGCAGTTTCATTGCCCAACATGTTATCCTTTTCGTTTTCTTCTACCTCAACTTCTTTGACGTCGTTCTCTACCACTTGATCTTCACCTTTTCGTCTTTTCGTTTTATTTTCATCCATAGTTTCCAAATCCAATCTCATAATCTTTCCGTCTTCGCCGCCATCACCACTAAGATCTTTAGATACGTTATATGAATCTGAGTCCATAGTCAACAGACATTTTGATAAATTGCTGCCCAATTTGGAAGTGAGGACATCTAGCTGATTGTGCAATGTTTTCAAAATATCTTCTAGACTTTCATCGTTATCTCCATTCAGTAAGGGAGAGATTATCCTCTGTAACTCCTCCGACTCTTGAAACTCTGATTGAGCAGGACATTCCTCCTCAGATGCTTCCATTTCGCCTTGGTCCCCCCTCTTTTCAGTTTTCTCGTGTTGTTCTCCTTCTTCTGTTCGCGTTTGTTCTTCTGAAACACTATATTCATCATTAAAGTGATTCGTTTTTGTATCCAATCCTTGTTTTGCTTCTTTGCTTGGTTGGTTCTTTGTCCTTTTGTTTTCTTCATCTACGTCCGATGAACTTGATGTCTTGTCAGTTGGCTTTACTTTATCGTTTAAAAGAAGTTCAAAAAGATTAGGCCCAAGTTCCTTCTTTAGTACAGAAAGATCATGTTCGTAGTTTTGAGTGACGTTTTCAATCTCATCACTGCAGGGCAAGGATTCGTCTTTAATAGAAAGTCGGTTTTCATCTCCTTTCGTCGATGTCACAACAGCATCTATTGGGTCATATCTGATTAACACATCTTCAAGAGTTCTTCCTTCATCTAGTAATTTCAAATACTCGTCAAGTTTCGAAACTTTCATTTCGTCTTCATTTTCTTTGTCATGAACATCAAGAGGGCTATCTTCTTCAGCGCTCTGATCATCTACATTGGATTTCGCTTGACTTTGCTCACCTTCTTTAATCGACAAAAATTCTTTGGTTAATATAGCTTTAGAAAGATAAGGTCCGAGAATGGATTCATATATTTCAAGGTTATTTTCATATCGTTTGATAACTTCTTCTAACGTTTGAGAATTTTCCTCCATTTGATCTATTGCGGCAAGATCGTCTAGTTCTTCACTAGCAGTTTCAACGTTCAACATGTTATCCTTTTCCTTATCTTCGGCCTCAACTTCTTTAAAGACTTTCCCTCCCACTTGATATTCACCTTTTTCGCGCTTGGTTTCATTTTCATCTATGATTTCCAGATCCAATTTTCTATCTTTGCCTCTATCATAACTAAGATCGTTATCTTTAGCTACGTTGTAAGAATCTGAGTCCATAGTCAACAGACCTTTTGATAAATTGCTGCCCAGTTTGGAAGTGAGGACATCTAGGTCATTGTGCAATGATCTCAAAATATCTTCTAGGCTTTCATCTTTATCTCCATTCAGTAAGGGAGAGATTATTCTCTGTAACTCCTCCGGTTCTTGAAATTCTAATTTAGCAAGGCTTTCCTCCTCAAATTCTTTCGTTTCGTGTCGGCGCCCCTGCTTTTTAGTTTTCTCTTGATTGTGTTCTTCACTTGTTTGCCTTTGTTCTTCTGAAATGCTGTCTTCCTTATTTGAGCGATTTGTTTCTCTTTCCAATCCTTTTTTCTCTTTGTTTTCTTGGTTCTTCTTTGTTTCCTCGTCTTCAACTTCATCCGATAACTTTTGAATATTATTAGCCGTTGAACTAGTTTTATCGTTTAAAAGAATGTTAACCAGATTAGGCCCAAGTGCATTCTTTAGAACAGAAAGATCATTTTCGTAATTTTGAATCACGTCTTCAAGTGTAGCATTTTCAGCTTCCATCAACTTAGGAGCCATGAAGGTTTTTGGGTATAAGCCACTTGTACTAACATCATCTTCTGTGCTTCTTTCTTTCTTTTGAACTTCACATTTGACCTCTTGAATTGCAGCATCGTCAACAATAGTTTCTTCCGCATCCAGAATTCCTTTCTTCTCTTTTTCTGAAAATGGGCGTCCTGTTTTTTCCTCAGAAGCAGGGTGTGTCATTTCCATATCTTTAGATTTCCTATCACCAAACTCTTTCTCTTTTCTTTCCTCTTCTTCTTTTGCTTTTTCCAACTGATCTTCTCCTAAAAGGATCTGTGTTAAATTTGGGCCAAGCTTCTCTTTCAAATCTTTAGACTCTTTTCTCAGTTTTTTGACTGCATCTTCTAGTGTCGCATTATTTTCAAACATGTCCAAGTAGTAATCCTTTTCTTGCAGTTTTTCATTTCCTTCTCCTTTCTTTTCGTCGTTGGATTGGCACTCATCTTGTGCATCAGGCTCTCCATAATTGGCATCGTCCATCCTGCTGTTAATTTTATTGGATTCAATCTTTCCAATCTCTTTCTTCGTGTCTTGGTTGAAATCTTTATCGACTTTGTTTATTCTTAGTTGTTCATCCTCGTCATCTTTTCTCGTGCTTCTCTTCCCCCCAGCTTCAACTACAGCTTTTGCTAAGTTTGGTCCCAATATAGAATTAAACGTATCGAGTTCTTTCTCATACGTTTCAATGATATCTTGGAGTGTTGCTCCTTGCTCAGCCAAAAGAATTGGCGCCTTTAACTGTTTCTTAATTTGGCTTGCTTGATTTTCGTTTTTCTTCAAGTCTAGAGCATCGTTAAGGTTTCTAGTGGACAAACCAGCCTGAGAATATTCATCTAAATCCTTTTTTCCTGGACTTAACTCTTCGCCTTTTTGGAGCGTAACGCCGCTTACTATTGGACCTTGTTGCACATTACTGTCTTGAATGGCTTCTTCGATTTCTCTTTCTGGTTGTTCAATGCTAGCTTCTGCATTTTCAATATCTTTTTCGGTTTTCTTTGTTAACTGTGTTCCACTCACTCCATCATCAATTACATTGTCCTCAAGACAGCAAGGCATATGACTTGCTTTAGCTGCGTCATCTTTGGTTTCGGTCTCTAAAACATACTGAAATAGTTCAGGTCCAAGTTTCGAATTCAGTGTCGCCAAATCCTTTTCAAAGTCTTGAACAACTTCTTCTAATGTTCTATTTTGTGCCAACATTTCTTCTACAGCCTTCAACTGTAAACCCTTAATGTCTTTTTCCTTAGCTACGATCTGTTTTTCTTTCTCTTGATTCGCTAGTTGTTCTTTGGTACCTTTTTCCTCAATAGCATTTATGTCAGAATCTTCACTTAATGTTTCTTCCTTCTCTTCAATGGCGATATCGGCTGAAGTCCTTTCTTCCTTTCCTTTGTGCTCTTTGTGGGCTCCTTTGACGTTTTCATCCTCCTTCTCCTTCAAAATTACATCTAATTTGTGTACTTTTTCCGACGCTTCCAGCTTTTTAGGGTTCAAACGTTCTCCCCTTTCATCAATCCTTTCAATTTTTCCAGTTTTTATGATATCTTTGTAAAGTTTTGGACCAATTCGTGACTTCAAGGCACCTAGTTCGTTTTCATAGCCACACATTATTTCATCGAGCCTTTTCCCTTGAGCTATCATTTCTGGAGCTTCTAGCTTTTGAGTTGTGATGTTTTGCTGGGGTTCTTGATCGTCTTTGAAATCCTTGTCGAAATCACCTGCATTTCTCCCTTTCTCATGTTTGAGTTGTTCAATTTGTATGTCATTAACTTCAGCATCTTCTAACGCTTCCTGTGGCTGGCTTTCTAAAATAACTTTGCCAATTTCTGCCTTCCAGTTTGCAGCTTTTTGGCCTTTTTCATCTGTTGTCTCTTCTAAGTAATCCATTTCCGTTTTAAAATCTTCTTTCCCCAGCGTTAAGGTTGGTTCATCGCTGCTTTTGTTGATTCTTTTCTTTGCCCTTAATATGGCATCACACAGTTGTGGCCCAAGACTTTCTCTCAAATCTCTAAGGTCGTTTTCGTAGCTCACAACCACTTCCTCCAGTGTTTTATTTTCTTCTAACATTTGTTTAGGGGCAATTAGGTCAAATTCTTTTAATGGTAATTCGGAACCACTATTATCAATGCTCGTTATCGCACTTTCTCCACTTTCTGGGCTTTTTGCTTGTGTCGTAGGTTGATCTTTTTCTCTTTCATTGAACTCATCATAGTATTTTCCTTTTGCTTCGTGGTCGAGGTCACATGGATATTTCCTCTCCGTATCAGTATATCGTGCGGACTTCTCAAGAGCAGGATTGGTTAATTCTATTGTGCCAGGCTCTTTCTTTGGATTAACTGTTTTACTATCATAACCATCCTTTGCTATTTCTGCTGTACCCTGCTCGCCATCATACTGCCCTATCTCCAAGAGATGTTTAAAAAGCTTTGGACCAAGTTTTGACTTCAAAGCTTCTAAATCGTTTTCATATCGTTCAAGAACTTCTCCAAGTGTTTTTCCTTCCTTGGACATTATTGATGGAGCACTTAACTTAAGCTTGTCATCCACAATGGTTTCATTTTTACTACCTTCTTTCTCGATGTTAGGTATGTTAAATGATTCGTACAATTCGCCATCGCTAAGATAGGTTTCTCCTTCGCTCATACTATACTCTGGATCTTTTTCCTGGTCGTTTTCATTGATATTCTCTTCATGCCCAACATCTTCTTCCATTGAGTCACTCTTAATTTTACTGTCATCGAGTCTTGATGTCCATGGCTGTTTTTCTGAGAGCACATTACGTTTTTCTGTCCTATCAAACGATTCTTGCTTAGGTTCTTCATCACCGATATTGCTGGTGCCTACCATATTGTTATAAAGCTGTGGTCCTAACTTTGACTTTAAAGTTTCTAGTTCCGATTCGTAACCTTTTATGACTTCTTCTAATGTTTTGTCTTGCTCTATCATGCGTTTTGGAGCAGAAATTTCAAACTGGTCAGATTGCGCTTCAGAGCCGCTGGTAAACGGAGTAGGTTTATTTGCATCCATATAAAGCTTGCTCTTTTCTTCTTCGTGCATCCCCTCACGTTCGAAGTTAATCTTTTCATCCGAAACACTAGGCTCTTTGGCTTTATCGCTAGATTCAGCTGATGGTGAAGCGTCATCCTTAGATCTTTTATCTGGAGTGTCATAGACTCCTTTATACGGCATAGTTTCGCTCTGTTTGGTTTTTTGGCTTTCTTGGATAGTATTACCTGGTATTACTACTGCTTTGCCAGAAGAGCCTGGCTGTATCTGGCCTTCAAAAGCGTTGGGCTTCTTTTCAGAAAACAGTAGTTGTGTATTGGTCTTTCTTCCAGCATCTAATATTTTACCGTATAACTCTGGACCAAGTCTTGATTTAAGGATATCTAGATCGCTTTCGTAACCTTCAACGATTTCAGCAAGTGTGTTATTTTCCTCGACCATTCTTGTCGGTGCAACGAGTGAAAGCTTTTTTGCTTTTACCTCAGTGCCTTCCTTCTGTTGTACTACTGATGCTCGACCTTTCTCTTTTCCAACATCTGCTTCAGAAGTCATATTATCCTCTGCGGATATTGGTCCTGTTTCTTTGAATTCAGTGGTTAGTCCTTTGCTAGTTGCAGAACATTGCGCTCGATTCAGGTCATCAAATTCTTGTGCTTCTTTGCTTCTTTGTAGGTCATCGTCCCGAGTTCCAAACGATGGTAAGTTCTCTCGCTCATCCTTTGATTCAAAAACAGCTTTGTCACTAGGGTATCTTTCTTGTAATGCAACGACGTCACATGAACCCCCAGAATATGAAACTTGCCGCGCTTCTTCAGGACTTGCTTCAGATTTGCCTAGTGCATCTTCTGCATTAGTCATTTTTCCTGCATCTATTATTTTGCCATATAACTCTGGACCAAGTCTAGATTGTAGGATATCCAAATCGTTTTCGTAACCTTCAACGATTTCAGCAAGTGTGTTATTTTCCTCGACCATTCTTGTCGGTGCAACGAGTGAAAGCTTTTTTGCTTTTACCTTTCTGCCTTCCTTCTGTTGTACTACTGTTGTTGGATCTTTCCCTTTTCTAACATCTGCTTCAGATGTACTGTTATCCTCTGCGGGTATGGCTCCTGTTTCTTTGAACTCTTCTGCCTGTCCTTTTCCTGTCGCAGCAAGTTTTGCATGATCCAATTCATCAGGCCGATGTCCTGCTTTGCTTCTTTGTATGTCATCTTTCCTGGTCTTAGCCAATGTTAAGTTCTCTAGCTCTTCTTTTAATTCAGAACCTGCATGAATACTATCCTGTTCTTTTCGTAATGCGAAGACGTCACATGAACCCTCCGAATGTGTATCTTGGTTTTCTTCTTCAGGACTTGCTTCAGTTCCATGTAGCGCATCTTCTTTTTTGACCATGTTCCCTGCATCTAATATTTTGCAATATAACTCTGGACCAAGTCTTGATTTAAGGGTAGCCAGGTCGTTTTCGTAACCTTTAACGATTTCAGAAAGTGTTTGATTTGTCTCGATCATTTTTGCCGGTGCATCAAGTGATGGCTCTTTTCCTTTGAACTCCTTGTTTTCGTTTGATTTTACTGCTGATGCTGGGGCTTCTTCTTTTGTAATATCTGCTTCATATGTACTGTTATCCTCTGTGGGTGTGGGTCCTGTTTCTTCAAGTTCATCTCTTTGTTGGGTGGCTTTGTTTCTTTGAAAGTCAGTGTTTTTGGTTTCAGGCGGTGCTAAGATCTCTGGCTCATCCTTTGAATCAGAAACAGCGTTCATACTATCCTGCCTTTCTCTTAATGCGACGACTTTACCTGAACTTTCAAAGTATGCATCTTGATGCACGTCTTCAGATTTAGCTTCAGACACGCCTATTGCATCTTCTGTAGTCATCTTTCCTGCATCTAATATTTTACTATATAACTCTGGACCAAGTCTAGATTGTAGGATATCCAAATCGTTTTCGTAAGCTTCAACTACTTCAGCTAGTGTTTGATTTCCCTCGATCATCCTTGTCGGTGCAACAAGTGATTGGATTTTTGCTTTTACCCTTCTGCCTTTCTTCTGTTGTACTACTGTTGTTGGATCTTTCCCTTTTCTAACATCTGCTTCAGATATACTGTTATCCTCTGCGGGTATGGCTCCTGTTTCTTTGAACTCTTCTGCCTGTCCTTTTCCTGTCGCAGCAAGTTTTGCATGATCCAATTCATCAGGCCGATGTCCTGCTTTGCTTCTTTGTATGTCATCTTTCCTGGTCTTAGCCAATGTTAAGTTCTCTAGCTCTTCTTTTAATTCAGAACCTGCATGAATACTATCCTGTTCTTTTCGTAATGCGAAGACGTCACATGAACCCTCCGAATGTGTATCTTGGTTTTCTTCTTCAGGACTTGCTTCAGTTCCGTGGAGCGCATCTTCTTTTTTGACCATGTTCCCTGCATCTAATATTTTGCAATATAACTCTGGACCAAGTCTTGATTTAAGGGTAGCCAGGTCGTTTTCGTAACCTTTAACGATTTCAGAAAGTGTTTGATTTGTCTCGATCATTTTTGCCGGTGCAACAAGTGATGGCTCTTTTCCTTTGAATTCCTTGTTTTCGTTTGATTTTACTGCTGATGCTGGGGCTTCTTCTTTTGTAATATCTGCTTCATATGTACTGTTATCCTCTGTGGGTGTGGGTCCTGTTTCTTCAAGTTCATCTCTTTGTTGTGTGGCTTTGTTTCTTTGAAAGTCAGTAATTTTGGTTTCAGGCGGTGTTAAGATCTCTGGCTCATCTTTTGAATCAGAAACAGCGTTCATACTATCCTGCCTTTCTCTTAATGCGACGACTTTACCTGAACTTTCAAAGTATGCATCTTGATGCACGTCTTCAGATTTAGCTTCAGACACGCCTATTGCATCTTCTGTAGTCATCTTTCCTGCATCTAATATTTTACTATATAACTCTGGACCAAGTCTAGATTGTAGGATATCCAAATCGTTTTCGTAAGCTTCAACTACTTCAGCTAGTGTTTGATTTCCCTCGATCATCCTTGTTGTCGCAACAAGTTTTACTACTGATGGGGCTTTCTTTTTTCTAACAATTGCTCCGGTAGTACTATCGTCATCTTTGGGTATGGGTTCTGCTTCTTCGAATTCATCTGCCTGTCGTTTGCCAGGTGCAGTAAGCTGTGCTTGATCCAGGTCACGAGGTTGTTGCGCTGCTTTGCCTTTTTGTAAGTCATCGTTCGTAATGTCAAGCGATGGCAAATTCCCTCTCTCATCTTTTAATTCACCAGCAGCGTTGATAGTATCCTCCCTTTTTTGTAGGTCTCGTGAGACTGTAGGATATACATCTTTCTGTACTTCTTCGGGTTTTCCTTCGTATCCGTCCTGGGACATCATAATGTTTATCGGCATCTAAAATATCTTCGAACAGCTCTGGACCAAGTCTAAATTTAAGGGTTGCTAAGTCGTTTTCGTAGCCTTCAATTATATCTGCAAGTGACTGCTTCTCTTCAATCATCTTCTTGGGTGCAGCAAGTGAAGTCCTTTGTGATTTTGGTTCGTTTTCTGTTACTTTAGATGACAAAGCTTTCTCCTCTTTGTCATTTAGTCCATCTAGCATTCCCTTCTTTATAGCGTTTTCTGTACGTACTTCAGCTGGGACGTTGTCTTTATCGTTGATGTTATCCACATCGACTGGCAGTATGCTTTCTTCTCTTGTTTGTTCATCCAAATCTCTCCGCTCACCAGGATAAATGTCTTCTTTAATGATATCGCTGTCTTTTCTTGCCTCTTTGTAGACAACTGAGTCATCTGTCTGTCTTTCGGAATCTTTGGATTTTATTTCACTTTCTTTGGCTATAAGATCTCCTCCATCGTGATTTGTATCCAGCACTCCAGCACTAAGAATTTCCTTATATAGATCAGGGCCAAGTCTGAATTTCAAAGTGTCTAATTCGTTTTCATATTCTTTTATTACTTCTCCGAGAGTTTTATTGTCTTTGTACATAAGTACAGGAGCAGTAAAAGCACACTTTTCAACATATGGTTGTAGGAATGGTCTCTGAGAAGAAGTGGTTACTTCTGGGCACATTTCTACGCTTTCACTATAATCCAATGATTTTGTTGAACATTGTAGACTGCCAACCTCACTAACATTATCTTTTTTATCTGTTAGTTCGTCTATATCCTTGGATGTTTTTGCTGGGTTTAAATCTGTTGGCCTCAGTTGTTTGTTGGATTCAGTTTCAAGGTTTGTTCCCTCATCTGTATAATCGTCCTGAACATCTATACTTTCTTTTCCTTCACTGGCCTCCATTTTATATGACTGGCTAGCCTCTGAACCCCCTTCCTCTTCCTCGCATTGCTTCCCTTTTTCGGCTGAAATATTGTCGTATTCAGAGATTAGCTTATTTTTTCGGTCCTGATCGATGTCTAATAATGCGTGGACAAGATCATTACCAAGCATAGTCTTTAGGACATCGTTTTCTTTACCAAGATTATCCATTTCAAATTCATAAGCTGCTATGACATTCTGAAGATCTTCGTCAGTCTCATTCATGATTTTCGTTGCTTTTAGAGGTCCTGGATCGTCATCTATTCCAGTAACGTCTTTTCTTGACTTTAATAAAGAGTTAATAAGATTCTCTCCAATGAGATCGTTCAGTCTCCCAAGAGCGTCTTTTTGTTCTGCTAGGATTTCTTCCACCGTCTTATCTGCGCTAATAACTTCATCCATGGGAGCCATCAACTTATTTTCAAGTAATTGGCTATTGGATTGTAATATGGCGTCCGACAACGTTTCACCCATATTCTCTCTGAGACAGTCAAGCTCATTTGAAAGGTCCACATTCAGAGTAGTTAACTTTTTGTTTTCGTTTTCCAACTCGCTCATTATTTCCGCTAGCGTTTCGTCCTTACTATCTATTCTGTCAATTATGGCTCTTGGTAGCTGGATATGCTCTTTTTCATCCAGATTTGAATCAGATGTAATAGCATGAGCCAAGTCGTCTCCTAGTGTAGCAGATATGCTGTTACTGAGGTTTTCTAGCAGTTCCCTCTGTCTGCATGCAACTTCTTTTAATTTCTCGTTTTCTTCAGCAAGCTTTATCAACGTCTTTTGATCAGACAGCATTTGATTTAAAGCTTGGGAATAATACTTTTTTTCCTTCTCACTTGGCTCTTCTTCCTTTAATTCGCCTGCCATTTGAGCAAATACATTAGAACCATGTATCTTATGCAGTACATCTTCTCGTGCTTGATCAAGCCTAGCCTTTTCTTTGCACAAGGAATCATAGGTTTCTTGGATATCCTGATCTTGCAATTCGACCTCAAATTTTGATTTCTCTTCTTGTATTTCTTTTAATTTTCTTTCAGCATCACGTTTTTCATCTATTAAAGCTTGGATTTCTTCTGGACCAATAGAAGGTCTAGAACTATCGTCACAGTCGTCAAACTTTGTATTTATCTCAAGCATATAATCTTTCAGACTTTTCTGTGAATGTAGGAGCTTGGTCAGCTCGAGTAACTCAGGAGAGACAGCACTGTCGTCCTCCGAAATGGAACGCATACCCTCCAGCTCGTTTTCAACAAATTCCATTTCTTCCCTAGTTTCTTCCAATTCATCTTCAAGTGATGACATTGCTTCTTTGACATTTGATTGCTTCTGGTTGAAGTTACTGTAATAACGGTCTTTTTCTGCTTGCGCTTCAAGTAGACGTTTTTCGGTATCTTCGATAGCTTCTTGGATGTCCAGTATCACTTGATCATCATTCTGTTTATTGTTGTTTTTGACATCGTTCAACTGCTTTAACATTTCTTCAACCTCGTTACTCTTAGATTTTAGTTTATCGATTTCTTCTTCTTTACGCTCAATTATCCGCTTAATTTCCTCCAGCTCTTGTTTATCAGCAGCTGTCTTTAAAGTTTCGGCAAGTTTTCGTTCCTGGTTTAAGAGAGCCTCAAACTCTTTATATTCCTTAATGTTTTTATCAATTTCTGCCTTCTTTTGGAATAAAGAACTTAAATCATTTAACTCAGGTGTCATGTTTTCTTCTGCACTTTGACAATTTAAGATGGTTTCCATTTTCTCTTTGATATTTTGAAGTTCGTATTTGGTTGCCTTGTATTCAGGGAAAACCAAAGGAGAAATTGGACAGAAAACTGTGCTTTCTTGCTCCTTGACCGATGCGGGTTGGACTTCTTTTAAGGATTGCTTTTCGATGACATTCATAAGCTCATCCTCTTTTTCTTTTGTGTCTTCTCCCTCACTCTGTAAAGACTGAAGCTCTATGCATATTTCTTTAATCTCGTTCTCTTGTTCCACAGTCTCAAATGAAAGTTCATTCTCTTCGTCTGTTTCTTTTCCCACAGTAATTGCCGATAGAATGGAATCTGGAATGTTTTGAAGTGCATTTTCTTTTAATTCGGCCGTTTTAACCTTTTCTTTCAACGCATCAGCTGCTTTAAGTAGTTCGTCTGTCTTATTTTGTTTTCTTTCCATTAATTTTCTTAATTCCGCTGCAGCGCGTAGTGGCTCATCTTTTATGCTACCTTCATTTTTTCTCAACAGATCTTCTATTGCATGTATTCTTTCACTTGCATCTTCAGCTCTACTTTGCGCGACCTCTGCATTGACTGATTCAGCTTCATCTCCGCAAGGAAGTTTACTTGAAATTTCTTCAAGCTCAAGAACTAAGTTTTGCTTGCGTTCGATCATAGGTCCAATAGCTGAATGGGAATCATCCAATTTTCCTTGTCTCTGATAGATTACTGCTTCTTTAAAATTATTTTCTTCATCCTTAATTTTTTGATCTAGTACGTCTAAAGCATTTTTGAATTCTTGTTTCAGGCATGCCAATTTATAAGCCTCCTGCACTTCGTGAGGTAATTCTTCATAACCTTTAGGAAAAGCTTCTTGAAGTTCGATCCGTTTGACATCTAGCTCAGCTTTTGCTTCAAGAAGGTCAAACAGTTCTGTGGTCTTCTCGCTTCCCAGATTTTCGATCAGAGATTGTTTCTCAGTTATCTGTTGATCGACGATATCTTTTTCCGATCCTAGTTCCTTCAGCTTATGAGGTAGTACATTTATTTTGCTTTCCATTGCAAGAGGAATCTTAGCTTTTTTGCCTAGTGAAGATAATTGATCTCTTATTTTCATCATTTCTTTTTCGATGTCTTCCACCTTGGTACTTGGTACTGTCTTTTCATTTGGTGTTTCACTGTCTCTGTTTTCAACGTTGGACGAAACTTTGTCTTTGGCTCCTTCTGCAGTAATTCCTTCTCTTTCTCTAAGATTCTTCTGTAGTTTTTCTCTTTTCTTGATGAAAGGCCTCAGCCTATCCTGGCGATCTTCAGCCATTCTTTTATATCTCTCCTTATCTCGTAAAGCTTTTTCGATACTCTTAGTAAGGTTTTTGTTTTTCTTATCTTCGTTGCTTTTTGCTTTAATCAATTGCTGTACATGTGGAGGTATATGAGCCTTCGTAAGAGGCAAATTACTTGGCTCAGCCTCGTCTTTCATGGTGTCATGGTCACTGACTTCACTTGGTTGTTGATTTAAAGTGTAACTTTTTTCTTGCGCACAAGTAGATGAGGAAGACATCTGGAGTTCTTCAAGAACCTTTTTCTGTTCTGCAAGACATTGGACAGCCTCTTCTACTTTCTCCTTCTCTGTATCGTCTTGCATCTGTGTAAGTTTATTCTGATTCTTGTCAAGTTCTCTCGCTTTGAGCGCAACACATTCTTCAAGCTCGAGTTTTTTACTCATCAGTTCAAAGAGACCTTTCTCATCATCTGAAATCCGATCTTCGTGTTCTTTAATTTCCATGTCTAATTCCTCTAATTTTTTACAAACCTCTTCTTTCTCCTTTTTAAGAAGTTCGATCAAATCTTTCTCCTCCTCCTTCTTCAAGGCTCTGTCAGCTTTTTCAAGCTGTTTCAATGCGAGCAGTTCTTGAGCGTTCAGTTTTTCTTCTTCCTTTTTGTTGTTTGCATCATTCAAATCTTTGAGCTGTGCGATTTGTTTTTCTATAGCTTTTATTTCATCTGCAAAACACTTTTCTTCTTCTCGAAGTTCCTTCAGTTCATTGTCTCCAAGATCGTCAGATCTGCTGTCCCCTTCCACTTGTTTTGTGTTGTTCACGGATCTCAACTCGGGAATTTCCTCGACGAACCATCTTCCAACTAAAGCTTTTAAGATATCAAACCTATCTTTCAGCTTCTCATTTTCGCGTTTCAGCGTTTCGACATCAGACTCGTCAAGTTGCTGGTCATCCACCACAAGTTCCTCTTTACCGCTGATAGGGAAATCAGCATCGCTTGTTTCTTCTTGATCCTTAGATAACTGGTTTTGATCATCAGTACTATCTGATTGTTTTACTTTTGTGGTGTCTTGTGGTTTCTCATCTTCTAAGCTAGCGTTTTGGTCTTGCTCGGCATTTTCTTTGTTCTCTGCTGCGTCTTTGTCGATCGGTGTATCGTCTTCATGCAGTTCTGGCTCTTGTGGTTTCTCATCTTCAAAGTTAACGTTTTGGTCTTGCTCAGATTTTTCTTTGTTTTCTGTTGCGTCTTTGTCTTCATCGATCAGTTTCTCCTCTCCATGGAGTTCTTGCTCTTGATCGATATCAGCTTTTTCCGTGTCTTCCGTGTCTTTATCCATTGAATCAAGGACTTTTGCTTCCTCTTCTTTGGTGTTTGAGTCCGTTTCTGTAAGTTCTTTATCAATTTCCTCGTCGTTTTTCCCTGGCAAGACTTTGGATGAACTATCGGCAGATTGCTTCTTGAAGTTCTTTTCTTTCTGAGAAATCTCACTTTTTAATTCTTCGTTTTGCTTGCCTTCTACTTCCTTTTCATTAGTTTCCTCCTCTGTAGTCTTCATGTGCTCTTGCAAGTCATCAGTTTGCGTACTGGCATCTTCATTAGTAATTTCTTTGATGGCAGTGTCAAGCATGTTATCTTGCTTCACATTTTCATTGTCTTCTATTCTTTTTCTTTCAGTTGCCTGCTCTGCAGTGTTGATGCCATTTAGCAGCTCTTCCGTTTGTGTAATGTCATCCTCCTTGGCAGTATCGTTGAAAACATCTCTAGACATTCTCTCTTGCTTCACATTTTTAAACTGATCATCGTTTTCTTCAGATGAGTCGCTTAAGTCTTCTTTTTCTGAGACTTCAGGAGATGTGTCCAGTGGAATGTCCTTGTCATTGTTATCAGAAGCATTGTCCAATGGCCTTTTTACCAGATCCTCGACTTCAAAAGTCTGCGTCTCTATATCAACTGATTGCACCATCATTTTACCAAAAATTGTCCTATTAACAAGGTCTCTTATTCCACTTGTCAACTTATCTTCAAGATCTTGATTCATGTCCTTGACTTTGGCTAACTTTCTGAGGGCGGATTTTAGGCTATCTTTATATTCATTGTAATATATTCTGCCCAAGCTAAACCTTTCTAAGTTCATCGCCAATTCCAGATCAGCCTTCTTTATTGATACGCACTGGCTTTCAATGGATTCGGCTCCTGAATCCGACACTCCTTCCTCGTTTTCAGGAGGAGGACTGTTAGGCTCAGACTCAAAATCGGAGCTTGCGCCTGAAGATGTATCTGATTCTGCGCCCTCGTTTTCTTTTGATATACAATGGCTAATGAGGTTCTCAAGTGCTCTTTGAAGATCCTCTTTGGTGCGTATATCTTCATCGGATAAAACAGACTCATGGACTAACACCGGAGCTATTTCATCAGTTGGCGAATCATTTCGAATAACCTCATCTGATTGGCTTGATGCACTTGCAAAGCTATAACGCCTGTGAAAAGCAGCATCAGTTTTCTTTTTATCATTCAGAAGGTCGTTTATAAGATCGATTGCCTTTTCAAGATTCTGGACACTTGCTTCGTGCTCGTCTTGTCTCTGTCGCTGTAAGTCGGCCAATTCTTTTTTCAATGGCAACGAAGCCTCTAGCTTTTTGGCTTCGGTATTGATGTTATTGATGTTGTTATTTTCATCATTCTCTTCTTCGGTTCCTGGTGTTCTTCTTTGGACTTCTAAAATCTTTTTTGCCAATCCATTTTTTTCTCGAAGTAGTCTCACTTCATTTTCATCTTTATCAGCTAAGAGCTTGTGAAGGTCGGCTATATCTTTGTTAAATTTCAGTAAAATATTCAACTTTTCCTTCTCGTGCTCTTTGTCCATTTCCTCCTTCCTCTGCGAAAGAATTTCGTCCAGTTCATCTTGCATTTCCATGTAGTATATCCTACCCAGGTTGAACCTTTCAATGATGGATGCTTCTTCCAGAGCTGACTTTTCTTTGATGAGATTTTCAATGACTTCGGCTTCCGAAGAAAGGACAAATTCTTTGTGCTGCATTTGTAGTTTTTCCATTAATTCTTCTTTATCCTTCTCGTAATGCTTCTCCAGTTCATTTAGTGTGCGCTTCATTCTTTCATTTTCTTCCTTCAATATCTCTAATTCTTCGAGATCAGGACTTCTTTCCATTTTATTGTCCTTGTCATCGGAATTCCCATCATCATCGGACTTGCCCTGTGTTTCAGTCGACTTTATATTCTGTGAGGTCAAATTTCCATTTGCATCGTCTTTTTCCTGTAAAATCTCTTTCAGTTTCTCGCTGCTTTCTTCCATATCAAGTCCAAGTTTTTCACACACAGCATTCCATACCTCACCTGAAACATCCAAATCCTTTTTTCTCTCGTCTGATAATTCTTTCAAATACCTATTCTTTTCTTGTTCGTGCCTTCTTTGTTGCTCCAGTTTTTCTAGTTCGTGTGATCTTATAATGTTGTTCTTGATTGCATCCAGCTTCTTGCCAAGTTGTTCTTTGACTTCAGTGTGAAAGTTATCATTTATCAGTTCGTCTAAGGCATTAACTTCATTTGCAAAACCTTTAGCTCTTTGTTCGCTAGAGGGCTCTGAAGTGCTTGGCTGATTGCACGCTTCGGATGTTTCTGGATTATTTGGTTTATCAGCTAGATCTTTTATAACCTGGTTAATAGAATCTGTAAGCTTCTTGTAACGAGACTTAAGTTCTTCAAGATCTTCTTCATCTGCGCCATCTTCATCATTCACAGCACCTTTCAGTGAATTAATCAAGTCTTGGATTTTTCCTTGAAGATCAGATTTTTCTTTGGCAAAGGTGACTTTCAGTTGTTTAATCTCCATTTCCTTTTCATCCATAGCATTTTGCAGTACTTTAATCTCAAGAAGATATTCCTGGACACTGTCCTGCAGTTTCATTTGCATATCTAAATCCTCCTTGCTTGATTCTTTGTTTGGATCTCCAGACTTCTTTTCTTGCACTGAGGATAAATCTGTATAGCTGTCTCTACTATTCTTGTTTGGCTTTTCTATTGAAGAGCTGGATAACTCAAATCCAGATTCAGAAGATTGGAGCTCGTCTGCTTCTGATCGTGTCACCAAACGATCCTGATCTTTCTCCAGCTCTTGAACTTTCTCCAAAAGATTTTCATATTTTTTTCTCTCCTTTTCCATTTCATCTGTAAGCTGGATGTTCAAACTACTTAACTTTTCTACTGTTCGCTTGAGGCCTTCTTTGTCGCTGTCAACTGCACTGATGTCTTTAACTGGTTCGCGCAAGTTCCGTTTGTCTCTTTCTATTTCTTCCTTTAATCTTGCATTTTGACTTTCACATTCTTGAAGCTTATCAAACAGCTCTCCATTTCGCTCTTTTTCTTGAACGACTTGACTTTTTAATTCAACGTTTTCTTTTTCGAAAATGTTTAGCTTGTTTTTTACTTCTTCGTGGTCGCTTTTTAATTCCTGGATTTCATTTTGGAACTCGCTTTCCCGCCCATCCATGAGTTGCTTAAAGTACCTCTCAATGTCATTTTTCTCGAACTCAAAACTTTTCAAAAGGTTGAGTTGTTCGTTTCTTAGTTTCGCTTCAAACTCTTCCTTCCCTCTTTCATAGCTATTCCTTAGCTCTTCAAGTTCATTCTTATGTTGTTCTTCAATCTCTTCCAAAGGCTTCTGAGATTTCTTGAAATCTCTCATTTTTCTCCTATTTCTTTTCTCTAAGTTTCTGATTACCTTCTGCTGTTCATCACGCAACTTTGCTACTTCGTCGATAAGTGCAACTTCAATATCTTCTTTTGTTGGCGAGTCCAATCTGTTAAGAATAGACAATTCACGGTTATATACCTTAGCCAACTCAAACCTTTCAACATGAACACTATTTGACAACTCTTCTATCTCTCGTTCTAAATTCTCGATTGTCATGTCCCTTTCAGACAACTTTTCTTGCAACTCATCCGCGAATCTTCGTTTCTGCATTGCGATTTCGTTTTCTAACCGAGTGTTCAGTCTTTGCCGATCTTCGGCGTTGCGTTCTTCCCACAATTTCTCAACAATTTCAATCTTTTCTTCCATTTCTTGTTTGCAAGCTAAAAATGATTTATTTTTCTCGATTTCATTATTAGTATTTTGTTGGTCATGCTTGAAAGTAAGTTTCTTCACAAACTCCGCTTTTTCTCGAACCTGTTTCCTTTCAAGTTCTGCTTTTTCGACCTCGAAATCATTTTTTAGCTTCATAATTTTCGCCAGCTTATCCTCTTCTAAACCATTTATCTTACTTTGAAGCTTATTAATAATGACTTTAAACTCTTTATTTTTGTCCTCAAACGAAGCCGGATCCGATTTTGACCGAAGAATGCAGTTTTCGCGATACAACTCTTCGATTTCAGACGTTTTTTCTAAAACTACCGCCTCGTATTCTTCTCTAAGTTTTCTTTTGTCTTTTCTATATTCCTCCTCTGTTTCTTTGACGTCTCCTTGCGACTTTTTTATCAATTCTTGTTTAATATCTTTCGTCTTTTTTTCATTACGATTTTCGGCATCCACTTGTCTACTGTCACTTTCTTGCAATAACATTTCTCTTTCTTTCAGCCATTCTTGTCGAAATGTTTGTATTTCATCTTCGTGTTTGACTTTAAGCTGCTGTAATTGTTCCTGGTGAATAGTTTCAATGATTTCCTTCTCTTTTATAAACCCTAACACGATATCACCTTTCTCGGCTTCCAATGTTTGTAGCTTCTTCAGAGTTTTACTTAATTCAGCCTCCTCCATTGAAGAATTTAACTCATCCATAATTACTTCAAATGTTTCTCGGGTAAAATTTATTTCAAACTCGAGCCTTAAAACAAGTTGATATAAGATATCAACGCCTGAAATGGCTAGTGAACAAACTTCGAATCATCTTATTAGGCTTTTTTCAGACGCCCAGTCTTCGAGTGTTTACTACAAATTCATAAATTATTAAAATTCCCACCAGAAATTGAGATTCGTTTATGTAAATATCTTGTTTTTATGCAACAATAAGTAAATTCACTTTTGTCATTTGCTTCTTGGCAATAAAAAAATAACGTTTTCCAGTTTTTTTATTTTCTTACGAAATTCCATCTCGATAGTAGAATCGTTTTCTTTGTTAGAAATATGTTGTCTGTGTGCGGTTCGCAAAAACGAGCGAAAAGGAAAACTAACGACTATGTCCAACAAGCGAAAACACAAACGAAGCTTAACTGCATGTGTCGAATGATTCATATTATTGATTTATTATTGCAGTATATATACCCGTGCGAACGCTTTTGTTTGGTTCATTTGCACCATGTTACCGAATTGGTAGCAGAGAAGTTTTACTGAAACTACGAAACAATTAGACAAAACCGCACTGCTTTCTTCGACAACAAATGCAATCAACGTCGCATAACAGCGTCGGTCGACAAAATGTCTGCTTTCAGACAACAAATTCAAACGGCTAAAAGATTACTATTTCATGTATTCCGCAATAACTACTAGAGAAATAACTGATTTTAAACATATATAGTATTATAAACTATTCATGTTAGAAATATCACAGTGAGTAGATTACTTACCTTATTATCTATCGCTTTCTCTGATTGCTGTTCATATATTTCTGTGCTCCCTCAATATTGCAAGAAAGTCAAATACAGAATACAATATCACTTTGAATGTCGTTTCCTTTGGCTGGAAGTATATTTAAAGGAACTGACTGCGTTCATTTAATTTGCTAACTTGATGACATTTATTGCCAGTTTTATCGACGTTAATAAAACTTAACAGTTCCACTGCGCATGACTAGGATGAAGGTTTTTTTCAATGCTATTGTTGTTGCTATTGTTGGCATGTATTTTCGGAATCCAAAAGGCGGTAAAGACGGTGGCACAGGACTGTCATAATATGATGACAAACAATATTTCATTTCCATACTTAAGAAATAACAATAAAACAATTTTGCGTTTAAATATTTTCATTTAACTAATTTGTATGGAAAATGCTGGAACAAATGCAGAAAGCGAAGTAAAAAGGCACATAGAACTGAGCAAATGAAAACAAAATACATATGTATATTGCAATTAATAAACTTATTATTGGAATAATTTTTTTCTTAACGTAAAAAATAAAATAGTAATAACAAAAGGAAGAAAAATAAGATGACAACGATTCCGAGTATGGAAATTGAGACAAGGTAGGAAAAAATGCCAGCTTATTTTGGCCCTGTTCCAGTTCTTTAGTTCCTTCGAGCACCTTTGCTGCACGTAGAAGATACTCATATAAAAATAATTATTTCAGTCATAGAGCTCTTGCATAAGGATCTAAAACCTTCATAATAGTAATAATGAAAACTTTATTTTACCATTTGTCGGCTACATATACAATTGTAAATCTCTCTTGAAAACAGGTAATTTTTAATTGCCTGATTAAATTACTATATGAAAATATGTTAAATATGAGATAAATATGGGTAAGATGGATCTAACTCTAAAAATTCATTAATTCTGGATTACTCCAGCGTTTATTTCTACAGTGCATCTTATGGCGATATTCATTGAGCGCTCATACATAATAATAATAATTAATTATTTAATTTTAAAAAACAATAAATAAAATGATTAGAAACAATTCTGCATTATTTTTAAGTTTTTAAATTATTATTATTGTTATTAATAATAATAATAATATTATTATTATTATTATTATCATTATTATTATCAATATTATTATTATTATTATTATCATCATCATAATTGCTTGTCTCGAAAGCTTTGCAAAAGAATAATATTAATGCAAACTAAGTAGAAGAATTTGAATTAAGGCAATTCCACGGCTTTGTCTTGTAGCTAAGTGCGTCTAATTTTAGCATATTAGCCAGTGACCCATTAGATTGATAGACCTCCTCGGCTCTGGAGCGTACGAGCGCAATGTTGTCCCATTTCAGACCACGTGTCATTCCCTTGAGAATAATAATTTTTGTTTGAGTTGTATCCATATTCATGTGTCTTCTCATGTGCAACCGAGCGCAAACCTTAAACAAAGAAATGGTACCCTAGGGAATGACACGTGGTCTGAAATGGGACAACATTACGTCAGAGCCGAGGAGGTCTATTGATCGGTTGCTTGGCTCTTAACCTAACCATCTTGCGAGGCTAGGGTGGTGCATCGGTAATACGTTGGACTTTTGGCGGACGCCACATGAGAAGAGTGTTTAATTTTTATTGTCTTGCTCTCTTCCTTTTGCGGCGAGGGTTTTTCTCCGATTTTCCTCCAAAGGGGTTTATAAGAAAACAAAGGAACAAAGAAGACGAGAAGTTGCAGTGAAAAGAAGAGACCACAATGGAAAGCGGGATATGCCTAGCTACTATACCCTTTGTGAAAGGAGTAACTAAACTGAACGTATACAACATTTAGTTGATACTCATTTTATAACTTAAATTGCTTGAGTACTTCAATCGAGAGAATTACTTTGTTGATCTGTGTAATTACGAAAGTAAGTCAACAAAATGCACACAGAAAGAGCACAGGGTAGTAGTCACGAGATCTATTTCCCAAAGACAGTTTGATTTTTAATTTTATTAATGACTTCCATGAAGTCATCCGAGAGCGGAAATATGCGGTTGCTTTGCATGCCGACGAAACAAAGTTGTTACGGAAAATTACATCTGTAAACGACTGCAACAAGGACCTTCAACACGCACTGACACTCTTGGAGTCGAAGCAATAACATCAAATTTAACGTGTCCAAATGTAAAACCTTGACTTTGATACGCAGAAAAAGTCCAACATCTTATGAGCACTGTCTTGGGACAGAAGAATATCTTCCAACACAAGAGAAAAAAGATCTTGGAGCCATCGTCTCAAGCAGCATCTAGTCCTGCTGGGTTTACTCAAGAGAACACAACTAAAAATCATCAAAACCAGAAGAACACTATACTTTCGACTGGCTTAAATCTTAATATTTTTTAAACATTTTTCTCCTGCCTGACATCTAGACGCAGCTTTCTTCTGTCCACCACCAAACGTTCGCAGAAAGCCTATACCAACCTTCCAGTTTCCCAGCAAAGAATACTGCTTTGAGCAGCTAAATTAAACTTTGAGCAGACGAATAAAAGTGATCCTTTCACAACATTATATTACTGTTTGAACTTTTATAAATTTGGATTTGATACCCGATATTAATTTCTAAATCTCCAATCATTTAATGAGCCTTGAATTTCCGCAGCCAACAAAAAATACGCAACCCCGCCCCCAGTCAGTCATTTGTGCGCGACAACTGACATAACGTAAACAGATTAGATTTTATACGGAACCCTATGTATCATCTGCTATCTATATGAATTAAGGATTGAATTCACAAGTGTTTTCAAAGTTTTGAAATTGTCCGAGTCACGAATCATATAAAGTGCAAAATTCTACGAAAAGATCCATTGATCCTGAACTATCAAATCAAATGCAGTTATGGTTAATACGAATTTTATTAGAATTCAAACATAAAAGATCCAGTCAATAACCATAAAACATGCATAAAACTAGATTCCTTACCTATGAAGTTCTTAACCTAAATCAGAATCCAAAGGAAGAAGCCGATTAAAGTGGCGTTTTGACTGATTAAGTTCCAACCAAGATGCCTTGTACTGAATTATTTAATCCCAGCGATGCCGTTCAAATTTACAGTGTTGTACATATTTCATATTACTTGAGTGGTCTTTCCGAGACCTATTTACGGAAAACATTAATCCATACACTTGTACACTTTCTGGTTTTCTCATTTTTGCTTGCGCTGCCATCGTGCTTTCCCAACTATCGGTCTAATGAGTGTGGATACAGGTCGATGAGCCACGCGGATGTTATGTGGTTGTAAAATGCGTGATATGATCTCTGACGTACCTCTGATGTATGGTAGTGAAATGAAGGCTTTTGGTGTATTAGCCTTGTCATCAGGGTTATTTTTAGGTCTACTAGGTTTATTAGTGTTGCTATCAATAAACTTATCACTGTAATTGTTCTTATGAAACATGCGTCTAACATGTTGAGTTTCATTCCTTAGACTGTCTGCAGAATCACATAAAACTCTATCCAGGCGATTCCAGCTTGCATCGGAGAAGTTAAAAGAGGAGACACAGGACCCATCGCCATCAACACAAAGCTTGGATGGACCCTCTCTGGACCTGTGAACTCTAACAGGCAAGTAAATGGAAATGCAATTACAAACCTGTTATCTACTCATGTACTCAAAATAGATGCAAGTTCCTTGATAGAAAGTGACACAGTATTTGAAACACATCCTTGTCCACAGTTTTGAGACGTTGAAATGGTTGGTATGTGTATGTTAAAAGGAAGCAAACCAAATATCAAGGAACCTATCCAAGATATTGAATTCAAGGATGGAATTTATCAAGTGAAGTTACCGTTCATAGATGGACACTCTATGATCCCTGACAATCACAGCACATCAGTTAAACATCTACATTCATTGATTACACGACTTCGTAAGGAACCAGAAACTTTGAAACAATACGATGAAGTAATCAAGGATCAAATTGAGAAAGGAGTGTTGGAAAGAGTGACAGACACGAATGACGGAGAAAAGGTAGGGCACGTTCACTACCTACCTCATCGAGAAGTAATGCGATCAGATCGATCCACTACAAAACTTCGTGTTGTCTATGATGCTTCTAGCAAGGGACCCAAAAATGTTGGGCCAAGTCTCAATGACTGTCTTTACACTGGCCAAAGTCTTAAGAGATTCATCGGAAGACGTGGAACACCAGTATTCATTTTATCAGACAATGGCAAGACATTTAAGGACAGAAAACTCAAAAAGTTTGTGCGTGAAAAGAATATCGAATGGAGGTACAATGTCGAGAGAGCCCCATGGTGGGGAGGTTCATTCGAGCGATTAGCACAATCAGTCAAGAGACCCTTGAGGAAACAATTTCATCGTGAAAAACTAAATTACGAAGAGTTTCTCACAACGTTGATAGAAATGGAAGGAGTTCTGAATTCAAGACCCCTTACTTATGTTCATGACGAGATCAACGAAGTCTTGACACCATCACACCTGTTCATAGGAAAACGCCTTATGTCACAACCAGACAAGCCACACGTTTTCAGTGACGATATAGTGGTCGATGGACCAAGGGATCTCAACAAAAGAAGTTCGTATTTAAAGAAATTATTGGATCAATTCTGGTGCAGGTGGCAGAAGGAATGCCTCACTGAGCTAAGAGAACATTACCGTTACAAGGAAAGAAGAAATCATTCAAGTGGTGCAAGGGAAGGAGATATAGTATCTATTTATCAAGAGAAGATGCCACCACGAACATGGAAGATTGGAAGAATCGTGAAGTTAATCGAAGGAAGAGATGGAAAGAACCGAGCTGCTATCGTAAAGACAACTACAAAAGATGGAAAACAATGGGAACTGAGAAGACCACTAACGAAGTTGTACCCTATCGAAGCTCGAGCTAAGGATCTTGAAGAAAAGGAAGAACAAGCAACAGACATCACCTTCGTGGATGATAGAGAAATAGACACTGTTATTACTCGTTAAAATTCAAGAATAAATCTATTGACTTTCGTCAGGTGGGGAGTGTGTGCGAGATCATGACGTAAAGGACTATAAAACGTAATTTGCATATTCGCACGTGTAAATCGCTATAGATCGAGAGAGAGAGAGAGAGCGCGCGTGAAGAATAGGAAGTCGAGATCATACTTTGTGTTAAAATGTAAAGAAAAGAATCGAAAATACAACAAAATGCTAATGGGAGAAGCTAAGAGGATTACTTACATACCATTATCTAAACTTGAGCGTGATGATATTAGCCTTGCTGAAATCTTTGATCGATATTTTTATATAGCTAATTGATCATTCTTTAGAGTGCAAACAATTAATCCGTGAAACACTAATTACTAAATAGTACAAAATAGTGCTAATTAAACAATAGAAAACAATGGAACCTGCATGAAATTGTGCTATTTAGTATTACTAAAATAGGAGGTTTGCACGATGGCGTCATTGACCTCTACTACCAGACTCCTTTGCACAATTTCTTTTGTTCATTTAATTAGCAACAATTGTCTTACAATTCTCATGAGGAAAAACAAATTTAAATAAGAAAGAAATTTTGCGAAGCATCTTGGTTGTGGGAGTCAAATGATGCCATCATGCAAATGTCCTATTTCACGGTTATATTGCTTGCACTCTATCTCCACTCTATCTCGTTTTTATAAGATAAGTTATAGCAATTAGAAAACTGATGCATTGCTTAGTTTGTCTGTAAAAATAATAATTTTCTCTCTCATAAAATAAACTCTAGAAAAGAAATAAGCTAAAATCAGAAATACGATCTGCTCGTAAGGCATTTATGGAAAAAGCATTATCTTCAAATAAACCACGTGACGTTTGGAAAATCATTCATCGTATTTTAAAGCCAAACCCCAAGCCTTTACAACTAAACCTGGAAAGTCTTAATGAACCCTTTGTAACAACAGCTCGCAGAACTACTGGTTGACGTGCCACGCCCACAGACGAACTTTTGGACATGATTGACAGCCTGCCTGAAAGGGATAATAACCCTAAGCTCTTTAAACTTAGGCAGGTAACAATAAAGGAAGTTAATCGCATTATTAAAACACTCCGTGAAGATTGTTCTACTGGAGATGACCAAATTCCCATTAAGTATGTGAAGATGGTAAGCGACTACATAGCTGTTCCCCTCACGAACATTATAAATAAATGTATCCAGAATTCCTATTTTCTTAAAGAATGGAAAATTGCACGTGTATCACCAATCCCTAAAGTGGAAAATCCAGTATCCAATGACCAGCTGAGGCCAGTTTCAATCCTACCGGCCTTATCAAAGGTCTTTGAAAAAGTGGTTGCCCTTCAGATGGTAGAGTATATTGATCAACATGATATACTAAACAACAAAGTAACTGGTTTCCGTAAAGGCCACTCTACCACCACGACGTTATTAGGAATAAAGAATGACATCATTAGTGCAATGAAGAAACGTGAAGTGACCTTGATGGTGCTGGCAGACTTTTCCAGGGCTTTCGATACAGTTTGCTTTAAATCAGTTATCCAAAAGATGCATAACTTAAATTTCTCCAAGAACTTCTTGAAGTGGGTTCTTAGTTATTTAACGAATCGATCACAGTTTGTTCAAATGGATGACAGAATGTCAACAAAACTTACCATGGAATTTGGCATTCCGCAAGGTTCGATACTTGGCCCAATGATTTTCAACTTATACGTAGCGGACCTTCAGGATAACCTTGATCACCGAACAACTTGTTACCAATACGCATTTTGATGATACCACTATCTATAAACACTGTAAGTATGATGACCTACAATAATGTGAGGCAGAAATGAACGTTACCTTAAATCAACTTACTGACTGGTCTAGTGATTCGAACCTAGCTCTTAATGCGGACAAGACGAAGTGCATGATCTTTTCAACTCGACAGTTGTCCACAAGACACTCCGTGGCTTCATACAAGACCAACCTCATGGTGAATAATGAACAGTTGGAACGTATACAAACAACAATATTGCTTGGCTTGCACATTAATGAAAATCTAACTTGGAACGATTACATAAAATCCCTGTCTTCTGCGTGCTACAGTACTCTGGCCGTTCTTAAGAAAATAAAGAATTTCACCCCTTACAACCTTAGAAAGCAACTGGCTGAACAACTTGTACTGTCGAATATGGATTACGGTGATCTGGTTTATAATCCATTACCAGACTATCTTCTAAAAAGGTTACAAAAAATTCAATTCTCGTCTGCGAGTTTTGTCACTGGAAAATACGTGAACTCTGTGGAATCAGTCCTAAAGCTTGGATGGTTACCAATGCGTGAACGTAGAGATTATTACTTGCTGAAAGTCATCTATAAAGCCATTAACTCAGAGCACTGGCCTAACTACGTTGCACTGGAAGTTCGTAAACATTCAAGAACTTTACGTCAAAGTTCCACCTTGAATTTGGTCAGACCTTTGGAAAAGGGAACTTTTCAAGATATCGCCTCAGAACTGTTCAATAATTTGCCAAATAATATAAAAGACATTTCTAGTTATAGTTTATTTTGTTCTAAAGTGAAAGCAGAGCTAAAGAAGCGATATGACATTACTTGATTTTTATTAATTAATTTATCTTTCACCTGATTGATGGATATTGGTGATGCGCTGCTGTACCCTGGGCAATTATTGGGTCGTGGCATTTGGGACAGTTTTGTCTTTGTCTGTTGCCCCGAATATCTCGACCTGGGGTGGTTGCTTGGGGGCGGTGGGCGTAGCCCCAATATCTTCAGTTTTTGTCCTTTTTATTTATGTATAATAATTGTCTAGCTTAGAATAATCCAATAGTAATTATGTCAATGTTATTTCTTATTATGTCTAATTTATTTTGTAGCTTCATAGTTTATCGTAAATTTATCTTGTGTGTATGTTATTGCAAATTAGATAGTTTTATCGATAGGTGAAGAGCCACCTCGTGGATTCTATTGATTAAACCATTATTATTATTATTATTATTATTATTATTATTATTATTAGAATATTCAGTTCTCGGCTTTGATCGATATCAAAGAGTGCAACAATGTTGCCTACGTGAGTCAATAACTCGAACTTTCCTTCAAGAAACAATAATTTCTTCACAAACCCGGAGAATCGAAGACAAGGTAAAAAGTATTTGTAAAGAAAATCGTATAAAAGCTTGGCTTATTTTGGGGAGTAAATGAATGAACATTTTCTGAATGAACCGCCCCCGAATTGGAGGTAATAATCAACATTCGATGTGCTGCCCTCGTCTCTTGAAGTGCATTTTTATTAATACTAATTATTCAAAGCACAAAAACTACCATCTTTTTGAGTTCCTGTGATTTTATTTGTAGTTCATTTGCTCATGATTACAACATGCTTACTTCGAAGTTAACACTCTGAAGACATTTAAGTTTGAATCTTTGAATTAATCACTATTCATTTGACCAATTTATCTTTTTTATTTTTTGAACTACTGAGCTTTTAGATAACTTCAGTTTATCTATAACCAGTTATCCATGACTTGGGAAACAACAAACATCCAAGAGAACTCTGCAAGAACCTTTGTAGTTGTATCCACCCGGGCAAGAACTTCTCCAAAACCAACGATCCCCTACAGCAGTTTTTCTATTACATCGGCATGGAAATCCCCTGGTCTGGACTGAAATTGAAACATGATCCCAGATGATCAAGAAAATGCATAACATTAAGTTCACCTGCAAAAGCATTGTTGGGTATTTGTATAAATGTAACTACGACCTCTCTGCAATAAAGTATACACTCAATTGAAGAATCGTTGTCGGGTTCAGAAACATAGAACTTAGAAGCTGAGACCGAAATATATGGTAAGTACGTTAATTAGATGCATGCTGTGACCGCCGACCCGTAGCATCATCTACTTTTTTTAATACGCGTTTGGCATTCTAAACCGACTGCACATATGACGCAAATGAATAAATTATAATATAATGATGTCATTTCCCATGTGCAATTTCGGTCTCAGCTTTTTTTTTCTCTGTTTCTGAACCCGACAACGATTCTTCAATTGAGTGTATATAAATATATATTATAAGAAAGAAATCTGTGAATCAATTTTCCGTAAAATAGTGCTAAATACATCGATAGAAGTAGAGCAGAATATTTGTTTGAGAAGAAAAAGTCAAGACAACATTTTTCCCGACAAGCCTGTTTCGTGAATTGCTTCACTCTTCAGGGGATTTAATGATAAGAATATTCGTTACTATCATTTATATAGAAAAAGTATACATAATTAATTAGTGGATGTAGTTTAGCTGTTGCGTAGTAATGCTTTGTTTCTGTGGCGGCATGAAGATACAAGTTCGTTTCGCTTATTTAATGATGAGAGTTCCGGTCGGTAGATTATTAGAAACTTTTCTTTAAGACAAAGGTTACATCTTTTGCTGGAGCTGTTGTAGGCGGAGCTTGAAGATAGGACGCGCCATAGAATGGAGTAGCTGATATTACTGTTCTTGAGAGTCCAGATGTATTTGCTGAGTTCAGTCGAGTTTTTATGTTGTTCGTGGCGGAATGAGGCGGTGTGGTTTCTGTATCTTGTTTTGAAGTCGTTTTCTGTGAGTCCTATGTATGTTGCGGTAGTGTTGTTGTCCTTTCTTGTGACGGTGGCTTGGTATACAACTGATGATTGGAGGCAGTTGCCATTAAGCGGGCAATTGTTCTTTTGTCGGCAGTTGCATGTTTTCTTGTCCTTTGTGTTGTTTGCGGTGTCGTTGTCGTCTCTCGGTGGATGTAAAATGCGCTTGTTGTGATTGTCAATGATTTGTTTGGCATTGTTCATGCAGCTGTAACTGATCTTGATGGTGTTACGATTAAAGACTTTCCTAAGATTATGGCCTCTAGGAAAGTGTTTATCAACTAGGCCAAGGAATCTCTGTCCGATATTGGTGCTGACATTTTTGCTAAATGGGGGGTTGTACCAGAGTATGCCGTTTCGTTGTCTGTTTTTGCGTTTTGTGATCGCGGTTGGTTCGTAGTTTAGGATGTACTGGTATCCGCTTTCGTCAAGTGCTTTTTGATATGGAGGGGCAGCTTGGTCGAAGGATGCTTTGTCGGATGAAAGGGATGACAGTCGTCTGTTGATGCCGGCAGGTATGTTGTTGGTAGTGATTGGTGGATGGTTGCTCTCACGGTGGACGTACTGCAGTGTAGTGTTAGGCTTTATGTAGGGCTGGTAGGTATTTTGGTTTAGGTTGAAAGTAGCATCTAGGAAGTTGATGATCTGCTTGTTGGCTTCGATGGTGATGCGTAGTCCGTTGTTGTTGAAGATTCGGCAAATGTCTTTCTTGATATTTTCAGTTTCTCTCGGTGTGGCTTTAGAAATGGCTAGTCCGTCGTCTCGGTACAGTCCTACGTTGATGTTAAGGTTCTGTAGTTGAGAAAGAAGAAAACTTCCTACTAACTCGCATGTTTCAGCGCCGTCATAGCTGCCCATTGTAACGTCAAATGTTGTGTCTCCTTTCTTCTGCCATTGTTGCTGCTTGTGTATGAGGATTGATTTCTTAGCATGAATTATGATGTTTCGTTCGTCGTTGGTGATATTGTCGTATGTTGAGGCGAAGTCAAGCGCTCTGTTAAGGAGGTCATGGCTGATTGATGGGTAGAATTCAACGATGTCAAAGCAAATAAAACTGTGTTGTTGTTTGTTTTTGATGGATTTGAACCACTCGATCACGGAGACAGTGTTTTTCCATTGATTGAATTTCGATGCTGTCGTGATTTTGTTGTTGATTCTGTCGAGGATTCTTTTGCTGATTTTGCCTATCTCGGATTTAGTAGGATTGATTAGACGGCAGGCCGGTTTATTAGCGAAGTTCAGCTTGTGGTCTTTAAGTGTTATGAATGCGTCTTTGTTAGCTGTAGTGTCTACTCTAGTGTCTACAACGAACTTCTATAAACTGGAACCATCAACATACAACGATCTACTAGAACAGAACATCACAAAATCTTACAAAAAAGCACAACCTAACACCACACGAGCCATCCACGCAGAAAACAAAAAGATCGCAACAAAACTGGGCATAGACACTAGAGTAGACACTACAGCTAACAAAGACGCATTCATAACACTTAAAGACCACAAGCTGAACTTCGCTAATAAACCGGCCTGCCGTCTAATCAATCCTACTAAATCCGAGATAGGCAAAATCAGCAAAAGAATCCTCGACAGAATCAACAACAAAATCACGACAGCATCGAAATTCAATCAATGGAAAAACACTGTCTCCGTGATCGAGTGGTTCAAATCCATCAAAAACAAACAACAACACAGTTTTATTTGCTTTGACATCGTTGAATTCTACCCATCAATCAGCCATGACCTCCTTAACAGAGCGCTTGACTTCGCCTCAACATACGACAATATCACCAACGACGAACGAAACATCATAATTCATGCTAAGAAATCAATCCTCATACACAAGCAGCAACAATGGCAGAAGAAAGGAGACACAACATTTGACGTTACAATGGGCAGCTATGACGGCGCTGAAACATGCGAGTTAGTAGGAAGTTTTCTTCTTTCTCAACTACAGAACCTTAACATCAACGTAGGACTGTACCGAGACGACGGACTAGCCATTTCTAAAGCCACACCGAGAGAAACTGAAAATATCAAGAAAGACATTTGCCGAATCTTCAACAACAACGGACTACGCATCACCATCGAAGCCAACAAGCAGATCATCAACTTCCTAGATGCTACTTTCAACCTAAACCAAAATACCTACCAGCCCTACATAAAGCCTAACACTACACTGCAGTACGTCCACCGTGAGAGCAACCATCCACCAATCACTACCAACAACATACCTGCCGGCATCAACAGACGACTGTCATCCCTTTCATCCGACAAAGCATCCTTCGACCAAGCTGCCCCTCCATATCAAAAAGCACTTGACGAAAGCGGATACCAGTACATCCTAAACTACGAACCAACCGCGATCACAAAACGCAAAAACAGACAACGAAACGGCATACTCTGGTACAACCCCCCATTTAGCAAAAATGTCAGCACCAATATCGGACAGAGATTCCTTGGCCTAGTTGATAAACACTTTCCTAGAGGCCATAATCTTAGGAAAGTCTTTAATCGTAACACCATCAAGATCAGTTACAGCTGCATGAACAATGCCAAACAAATCATTGACAATCACAACAAGCGCATTTTACATCCACCGAGAGACGACAACGACACCGCAAACAACACAAAGGACAAGAAAACATGCAACTGCCGACAAAAGAACAATTGCCCGCTTAATGGCAACTGCCTCCAATCATCAGTTGTATACCAAGCCACCGTCACAAGAAAGGACAACAACACTACCGCAACATACATAGGACTCACAGAAAACGACTTCAAAACAAGATACAGAAACCACACCGCCTCATTCCGCCACGAACAACATAAAAACTCGACTGAACTCAGCAAATACATCTGGACTCTCAAGAACAGTAATATCAGCTACTCCATTCTATGGCGCGTCCTATCTTCAAGCTCCGCCTACAACAGCTCCAGCAAAAGATGTAACCTTTGTCTTAAAGAAAAGTTTCTAATAATCTACCGACCGGAACTCTCATCATTAAATAAGCGAAACGAACTTGTATCTTCATGCCGCCACAGAAACAAAGCATTACTACGCAACAGCTAAACTACATCCACTAATTAATTATGTATACTTTTTCTATATAAATGATAGTAACGAATATTCTTATCATTAAATCCCCTGAAGAGTGAAGCAATTCACGAAACAGGCTTGTCGGGAAAAATGTTGTCTTGACTTTTTCTTCTCAAACAAATAAATATATATCATATATATATGTGTGTATGTGTGTGTGTTAAGTGAAGAAATCACACGACCACAATATGTTCTCTACAGAACTGTTTCGTGAGTCGTACTCACTCGTCAGGAGATTTTAATGTTTGAATTTTACAGAGCATTCACTTTATAAAGCAATTTACATAATTATGCCAGTACAGTTGTGACGCAACAACGCTTTGTTTCTATGTCTACACGAAGAAATGACGATTAAGTTATATGACAATTCCATATCGTGTCTTGCAAAATGATAAGCATATGAGGAGCATTGAGAAAACACTACAAATCCTGTGGGAGCCCATATATTTTCCCATTTATTAGCCCATTTATTCATAAGCTTAAATTGTCTTTAAGGTCTAGAGAACCTACTGCGCAGGACCATTCGGAATTTCTGGCCATATGTTTACACTAGTACTGATGTACAAATCCAATTTTACCTTCCACGCCATTCGACAGGAAAACCGAGGCCATGCACAATACCAATATAAACAGAATTTTCTTGGCCATTGTGTAAGAAGCTTCTTTACTGCAAAGCGATCCTGAAAATTTCAATTTTTTTGCAGAACTTAATTAGTAGAATTAAATAAGGTGATACGCAGACCAGTATCCGCCTTATACCAAATGCCAAAGAGGCTTTTGGGAAGGAACGAAAGGAAGATCATTGGGTACGAGAATGCAGATATGTCTAAGATTCCGACATTTTTATATTCTGTGCATGCGCAGTTATCCGGAATAACTATGAACTACCTAACTAAGCTTTGAGGCACAAGTTTTAAAATCATTGATTCACAAATCAAACGCACTTTGGCGAACTCGTGGATGCTTATTGCACTTTTCGAAGATTGGTCTTCCTGTGTCCTCCTTATGCTTGTTGACATTCTCAAAGGATTTCAACTATTTCGCTCGATCTAATATTTGAAATACTCAATTTATCTAAGAAAATGAGAAATCGTACTTTTTATTTTCCTTTTAACAGTTAGTTCTTTGCTATTTTGTTGAGTTTGGAAGCGAATTCTGTGATGAATTAATTGTCTGAACTTCAATTAATACGAAAGACGACTTCGACTAGGACTTCGATAGAGTCAACTGATTCATAGAGCATAATTGGAAGAAGTTCTATTTGAAAACGCTTTCTCTGTTTTCAATTCCAAAGGCGGGCTGTGTGTTTTATAATGGTAATTGAACTGAGTGGAGTGCAATTTGGTCTGAAATCAAACGCGCGATTACAAAATCGCACGACCGCGTAGCGGGAGTGCGATTTGTAATTGCAAGTTTGATTTCAGACCAAAATTGCACGACACGAAGTTCAATTACCACTTTATTATATCCATTTTGAAATCTTTTTTGAAAAAGACGTTTTTTCCAGTTAAACCGATATGACTTACAATCTATAAGTAGTCGATTCAAACATGCTGTCAAGAGAACTTGTTTATACTGATCGAGCAATGATTCTCATTTTGAAAACCAACACTTTCAATCCAAAACTAAAATGAATTTATATAGGACCAAAAGGCATTACATGTATTAAGAATCGTTTACTTACATTAAATAGCAAAACAATCCTGCCCAAAAGGGTTGTAATGAACTGGCTGTTGTCCATACAGCCAATGCTCACTGCTTGTGTTTTTACGATTTCTGTTCAACATGTTAAGATCACACTTGTGACGAGAAAACAACAAAAATCAAAGGTTGTTTAGTCCTTCGGTTGTCCTTAAGAAGTCACGTAGCTCAGTAAAAATCTTCTTCTTAAGAAAAACTTCTTTTAATGACTGTATTTTCGTCGATGTGTTGTTATGCTTTACAGATTGAAAGGAAACCACTTTCCACGATCAATCGCCAAGAAGTCACATTCAAAAGATGCCGATTGCATTCCCCCCCACTGCTTTTCGCTGTAATATCTTCAACTTACTTAAGCAGTTACTTTACAAAGATGCTTTTGACAATTTTAAGTGATCAGTTGGTCTTTTTAAGCCCTTTTTATGGCTTTTTTAGTCTTTTTTTACGACTTTTGACGGTAAAATCGTTCTTCAGAAAATTTTTTTTGAGCCGTGGCTCTTTTTTTTCGCAAGAAGCGTTGAGCCCAACACTCAGATGGATTCCTTGATATAATTGGCTAGAAAATGACATGTCTCTCTTGTGATTGGTTCATATCAGTTGATGTGCAAAATCGTGCAATTTAGAGCTCAAAATCGTGCGATTTATGCTGAAATCACTGCTGCAGGGAACCAATCAGATTGCAGGATTTGCTTGTGATTTCAAAATGGATGTAATAAATTCCAGGAATCATTCGACCTACGAGCTCAAAACTGAATATACAAGATAATCCAAGTAAGGTTAGCACGTGCCACCTACATCCTGTGGCCCTAAATCCGAAAGATGGGTGAGAACGATGGGTGAGACTTGTGTTGTCAGTCATCTGATTACGTGACGTGACGTCACATACCACGTGACTTACGAACAAAACATTGCCGATTTTCGCCAACAGTCACTACAATAAATGGTATGGTAACGAAAAACTTGTCACATTGGGTGAGCCTTGTGTTGTGAGTGATCTGACCACGTGATATGACGTGACGTCACATATCACATGGGTTAACAATCAAACATCGCCAATTTTTGGCAGAAGTTTTGACTTACGAAAAATTGCATGTAATCATTTTATCAAATGAAATAATACTTATTTTAACGAAATTGGGTTCCACATACCTTTGGTGGCCACATCGTAGCCACTTCTAATGGATGGACCCGCATCTCGAGGCCCTATGCGCACGCATCTGGTGGCCCTTTGGCCATAACGCCTTAACGAGGCATGCTATGGTAACGAAACTTGGTAGCATTGGTAAGACTAGTGTTGTCAATCACATATCACGTGACTTATGAACCAAACATTTTAGCCGATTTTTGCAAATACTTATTACAATGAATTCTATGGTAACGAAACTTGGTCTGAAATGGGTAAACCTTGTGTTGTGAGTGATCTGACAACGTGACATGACTGACGTCACATGTCACGTGGCCATACATTATCGCCGGTCTTCCTCGCGCCAATAGTCATTACAATGAATGCTATGGTAATGAAACTTTGTTGAAAGGATGACTCGTGTTGTCAATCATCTGAACATGTGACATGACTGACGTCACATATCACATGACTTGAGAAATATTGTAATAATAATAATAATAATACATCAGAAAAAAAGGTTTAACTCAATGAAATTTTATTTCAGGCGCTCATAGAATAATATTACTTCAACTTGCATCTTTCCTTGTTTCTTTTAATATGAGTAGTTCGAAGAAAAAACTATGTGCGAGTGTGCGCATGCACAGTGGGTCCTCACGGCGTCTACAAGTGCTAGAAATATATCCCACATGGAACATCAGCATTTCGTATCCTCATATAAATAACAAAGTAGTCTATATTATAGACCCTTTTCAATAAACCCCACGATACTTTCTTTTCACTTTTTTTTTTTTTTTTTTTTTAATATTTCAAAAGAATAAATTTGACGTCAAACGCGTAAAATAAACCATTGTGGGATTTATCAAAAGGGTCTATAAAAGAGCTTTCTTCTTGTTAGTGTCGTGTAACCTTCGTAATCAGATGACGTAAGACGATCGACAAACGTTTGATTCTCGATCTGCTAACAAATGATTGAGCGAGCGAGCGAGTGAGTGAGTGAGTGACACATTTGCATATTCAGACCTCTCACAATAACTCGTTTCTACGCTTCGCGTATCCACGAGTTGAAAAGCACGAGTAGTGACTAGCCACTAGCATTACTAGCATTATAAGCCAGTTCATACTTTAAGAATTGTTTTCAGTGCTCATGCAATTTTATCCCGAATTTCTCCACTGCTATTGTTTACACCTTATTTTGTTGTTAATTTAAGCAAAAAGGGGTGAGAAATTCGGGTTAAAACCGTATGCGCACTGAAAGCTATTCTTAAATTATGTACTGGTTTATTAATCTATCCGTGAAAATGTTTATTGAAATAAAACGCACGACGAAAATGTTCATTTTCTCGCTAGCAATCCAATAACAATTAGATTGAACGCGCAGAGTATTGAAAACAGATGCATTTTTTTATAACCAGGGGCCATTTTGCATGACCATGCGCGAACTGCTGTGCTGTGAGATAATAATGCAGGCTCAACACATCGTACCCATGCATTTAGCTTGTAGGAAAATGTCTCGGTGTTCGATTTATTTATTTCTCTTTCTTATAATTTTCACAGTTATTTAAAACTAATCAGCTACATGTAAAATCGGCTAAAAAATGTTCTCAAAGAAATGATTTTGAGACTACGCCCTTGCAGATAATTGATAATTGCTCTATTTTCCCCAATTTTTCTAACTAATCAACTGACACGATAAGTCGAAAGCACAGATAACAAAGACATCACATCACTAAATGAATTTTGTGTAGTAGTTTCAAAAAAGTCAAAAAAGTACTCGAGAATAAAGATAAACAGATAAACATAATTATACTGCATTTGATACTTTCTTAAACACCCAAGAAAATTGTTCGATTGCTGTGATATCGAGATTCCCTTTCCGGCAAAGATACATATAACTAAAATATGCACTATTTCGGCTCGAGCATTCGAAATTACAAAAGTTTTGACCAATTTATAAATGACTATGCAAACAATGTTTGCAACTTTGATGGGCAAAAAATATAATTTCCCGAATTTTCCAATCAAAGATCCATAAGCAAACACAATAAACACATATAGATGTTATCATTTTTGCCTGCAGTACAGTGGTATTTTCAATACTTTAACAAATATTTCAAGGAGAAAAACGCCGAAAAGCTCGAATTATGAATATATGAAATGAAAGAAAGGCAATTATCATATGACCCGTACGGCCCTGCTCGCGCGCTCTAATAAAACCATTGGAAAAAGTCACGTGATGGGGGGCCGGACGGGTTGACGTAAGCGGGCCGGAAAAACCCGTCCGGCCCTGCTCGAATCCACGCGCTTTCTTTTTTTTATTATTTTTATTTTCGTGAAGGTCATATGATAAAATGCTTATTGACTGAGTTAGGTGGGGCCGTACGGGAAAATATTTGGCTCTCGGTCATTTGTACGGACCTCGCTGCGCTCGCTCCGTACGGCATGACCTCGAGCCAAATATTTTCCCGTACGGCCCTCCCACTCAGTCAATAAGTACATAATATTTTCGCATGTCATTGCAGGCGACTTATACACATGATATCGTAATAGAATAAGAATAGCATAACACTAAACTTTATAGCAAAGCTGGCATCAAATAGTCTTATTTCTTCAGTAAACCAATAACTAAGTATATCACAACAGCCGCCATTTTTGAGGTAGCTCGCATGTCTCTTTGCAATCATGTTTTGCGAAGACTTTATACATTGACATTCAATCGACAATCGTTTGAAAGCTGAAAAATGTCACTCTGATATCTGCTACACCGAATTGAAATATGGCGACCAATTCGAAAAACTCGTTCTGGAATGACTAGCCTCTTATGTGTGAAAACGCTTTTGTGTACAGGGAAAAAAGCATGAGTAGTGACTAGCCACTAGCACTACTAGCAGTATAAGCCAGTTTTTACTTTAAGAATCGTTTTCAGTGCGCATGCGATTTTATCCCGAATTTCTCGACTACTTTTGTTTAAACCTTATTTTGTTGTTAATTTAAACACAAAAAGGTGAAAAATTCTGGTTTATTACTCTATCCGAGAGAATGATATAACTAGCTAAAAACTAGTGTGAGCTGCGTCGGTGTTCCTAATGAAACAGTGATGATGAAAAGGTAAATTATACACCGTGAAAAGATGA
The DNA here is from genome assembly GCF_029948245.1 of Actinia tenebrosa. Taxonomy (NCBI): domain Eukaryota; kingdom Metazoa; phylum Cnidaria; class Anthozoa; order Actiniaria; family Actiniidae; genus Actinia; species Actinia tenebrosa. Next base: position 11,460,883 of record NW_028292586.1, on the reverse strand, counting down.
AAAGATGAAAAGTCTCCGACGAAGGACTAGCGTCCGAAACGTCAGTACGTTTTTTCATCTTTTCACGGTGTATAATTTACCTTTTCATCATTACTATCCGAGAAAATGTTTATTGCAATAAAACGCACGACGAAAATGTTCATTTGCTCGCTAACAATCCAATAACTATAAGATTCAACGCGCAGAGTATTGGAAACAGATGCATTTTTTGTAGGCTAAAAGTTTCAGAAGACTAGAAGAAAGGTGTTGCAAAAGAAGCTGGAAACATACCTTGATAGATTAGTTGTGCTTTTGTGCTTCCAGAAGAATTATGGTCTGATGTGCAATTAAATTCGCTATTTATAGACCTGTGATTGACACATGCTAATAAAGTAATAATTATATTTATCAAACAGACACAAACGGGGACCGCGAAATAAAAAACCGAAAACTTGTTTGCGCCCCAGAAACGCCGAACAAAAAAGAAATATGGTTATTTTACAGTTAACTTTTACATAAAAATATAACAAAAAAAATATTTGAAGTTACCGTTAAAATTATAAAAAGCTGCCATTTAGTTGCCACCGAATTGGATTTGCTTTAAAAATGTAATTAAGATCTTTAAATAGACACGGCCTGTTTAGTGTTTTTTGGGGGGGATGCGAAATAATTTGTTGACTTATAAGCTTAAGTTAAAAAAACAAAGATAAATTTTATGAAATTGTGTGTTGTCGACAGCTTTTTTGTTTAAATTCCTTAAGTCCATGCAAGAGAAAGATAGAAAATTAGATTTAAAACATCAAAAAGCACAAATCTTCTTAAACCTCATTATCCTTTAATAAGGAAATATGAAAAAGATATTCACAATGTTTGACAACATTGGAGAAAACACGGAGAAAAGGGAGATAAGTTAAGTAGATTGCTGAAGCGTTCAAGAAGCGCGTAAAGAATTTGCTTGAAAAAGTCCAATAAATATTGTTCTCTTAACGTTTATTTTTCAAAAGTAATATTTATATTTTCGATGGCACAAGAAGTAAACAACCCGGAAAAACTGCTGCGATTGTGGCTTTGAGAAGAGTGAAAAACTTTCTGAAAAAAATATGATGACGTGAGCATTTTAGATACTCTCATCTAAAGTGGCTTTTTGACGCGCGTTAGAACTCAGATATTTGAAAATTGAGTATTTAAAATGTGAATCGAGCAGAATACTGGAATCCTTCGAATGTCAACAAGCATTAGACAAGGAGCCCAATCCCTGAAAAGCGCAGCTAGTATCCACGAGTTCGCCACACGATAGTTTGATTTTCTAGTGTCGGCCCAATATTCATGTCACCTTGGCGTAACCAAGGAATAACGAAAAGGATGCGCTTGACTTTAATTATTAATTTAAGAATATAATTAGTTATTATACAATTGAATCAAAAGTAAATGTACCGCAAGTTTACAATCAAGTGCTTTCATCGATGAAACATAATTTAATTCAAGAACCAATATGATTTATATCTTATTCAACTGAGTTCTTCTTGATATAAATATAAGAAATAACTTCATTCAAAAACCAATCTGAATTATATCTTATTCAACTGAGTTCTTCTTGAAGCTGTTGTGCCTATGTTTCTGCTAAAATTAGTTCACACCTCACGAAATTGACTGTTATCTATTTGATTGGTTGGATGGCATACAATTAAATCCCAGACACATACGAATAAAAACAAACGTGTTTTGTTATGTTTCTTGTTTTTGCTTTACTCTTGTTAGTTTTGGAAAATGCATAAAATAAAAGTAGAATTGCCACAATCTATCACTGATTCATTTCATAGGATTTGCATGTATTTCAAATATTATTGGTCTTCTTCTTAGAGTTTGAGATATAGAGATTACTCCACGGAAAGTGCCACGAACGATTTTTATTCACGAGTTGCGCAGCACCAAAAAACGAACGAGTGAGCGCAGCGAACGAGTGAGTTTTTTGGTGCGTAGCAACGAGTGAATAAAAATCGTTCAGGCACTTTTCGTGGTGTAATTTTTTTATTTCATACATACTAAGATTTTCTGGGTTTTTATGTACGTGCATCTACGGCCGCGCCGCAGGCAGGAAGCCATTCGAGTGCAATAACACACACTGACATTATGCAAAAAATACGACAATTTCTGTTTAACAATTTAATTAGAAAAACGAATGAAGGATTTCTTGGGATGGTATGGTTGGCGATTGATTCAGAGTGTTTATTGTGATTGAAAACTGTCCTCCTTGGATAACGACTCCACTAAATAATGCTACTGACTGTTGACCTGTATTGCTGCTAGATTGCTGAGGCTGTGCTAGGGAACTAAATCCAGCATTTTCAATTGGATTTTGGACGGAAGTTGCGTTTGGCAGGCTCAAAACGTTTTCATTGGATATATTTGCCAGCATATTCGACATGGATTGTTGTTGTTTTGTAGAAAGCGAACTGTAATTTTCTATACTTTTTAGATTTCTGTGGCCGGAAAGCTGTGCTATATGGGCCGGTGGAACTCCGTTGTCGCTTAATGTTTGAACCATAGTTTTTCTTCCACTATGATTTCTAGGTTTAGGATTTTCTATGCCAGCTTTTTCTGCCATCTCTTTCATCAACCCGCCCAGTTTGTTTACACCCACCTTGTTGCTTTTGAACCAAAGTTTGCTTGAGGAAGCGCTTCTGACTTTAACGTTATTTACGGCCAAATAAAAAGGACTGTCTCGTTCTTTCGTATTACCGGGCCTTTTCTGTGCAAACAGTTTGTAAACTTTGACGGGATCTTTTTCACTGCCATCCGTGGCGAACATTTTTGGTGGAAACGGCCTGACATCAGTTGCGTTTGCGCCGGTACGTGTTTTCGTTTGCCTTTCGTTGTATTCTAGATACTCGACGCCACCCGCTGTTTTGTTCAAAGTCACATCGCCCCAGCACATACTGTGATGTTCCTGAATCCCACGAAGTCCGAAATGAAGAGTATTGTTCAGCCAAAGAGAGTTAAGAAGCGTCTCAGGACTTGAAATTCCAAGGAGACCTTTTTCATAGAGGACTTTCATCTCATCTTCTGTCAATGCCACTGATGCATTTGGCTTATTACCTTTGCCTCGTTTCTTTAGCTCTTTTTGCTTAGACTGCAGGGTTTTACGGGTTTTTTCAAATGCCAAATCGTTGATAATACTGACTTGGTAGTTTTTGCGCTTTAAAAATCTTTCAAAGCTAGCAATCATGCCTCGGAGGGACGTTGGCTCATAATTTTTTCCCTCTACTGTACGAACGGTAAGTATGAACTCGCTCAGCAACTCATTGAGCTCAGCTGGAGGAATGTTTTCAACTTCCCTGTGCTCTTTCTTGGATTGAAGAAATACTTTAAGCAATTTTACATCTCTGTTGGTCTTAGCTTGTGTGTTTTTGTTTTCTTGTTCATAGATAAAGTCGTCTAACGTTCCTTCTAAGAGTGCAAATCTCGGCATTTCCTCCGGCATGTTTGTCATTCAAGTGCGAACTCGCGCTCGCTGAGTATCTTTTGATTGATATTTCGGATGCCAAAATGAAGCACAATCGTTCACGCTTCTGATTGGACGAACGAGAGTGAAAAATAGTCGTTCTCTTTTCTGATTGGTTGAATGCATATTTGGTACAAATTTTACGCGAGCTTTTTATCGTGGATAAATCTTAGTACGTATGAAATAAATGCAATTCTTTAATTAGTTTCTAGAAGAAAGGGTGGAAGGGCGTTCTGATCCTTGGCGGCATGGCTGGGATAGTAAAAGATCAACCTCATTTTGCATTTCAAATTCAATATGGACTTGATGAATCCAGCTTACGAATAAAAATAAGCATGTTTTGTCATGTTTCTTGTTTATTCCTTACTCTTGTTAGTTTTTGAAAATGCATGCACAGTCCAATAGATGTTTGTGTTTCTTCCGTCGACACAACGGAAAACAACGGAAAACAATAAAAAAAGCATCTAATTCTTCAGTTTTGTTTTGTTTGTTTTCTTATGCTGAAGGTGGATTCAGCCCACCTAAGCCCCCCCACCTGGATTCGCACTTGGTTCTTCTTCTAAGGGTTTGTGATATGATCTTATTCTTTATTTAGTTTCTAGAAGAGAGGGTGGAAGGGCGTTCAGATCCCTGGTGGCATGCCTGGGATATGTAGAAGACCATCCTCATTTTTCATTTCAAATTCAATATAGACTTTGTGAATCCAGTATACTACAATCTTTTACAGGGAGCCCACTGTCACTGGTAGAAAACGTGTTTAAAATAAAAATTATCATGCATTTCATTAATCTGTGTCACGCGTTATTAAAAAACGAACGAGCGTTTTCGTTGTTCCTTGCAAGGCGGTATTACTTTTGTATTAAGTTTACAATTGCGTTACCGTTCAAGCCTCAATGGACGATCAATCGACCACTCGAATAACATTGCTATAAAATATCATGTAATGTCTTTTGAAGCTCAAACCTAAAAAGCTCGCGATGCATGGAAAGCAGAATGCTTAAGAATGGATGTCAATAAAACTCAAACATTTCGTGGCAAGTGTGAAAAAATCGATTTCTCTCATATTTTGAAGTGAGGTAGGCTATGATGTAATACAAACCCCTACACACTTAGTTTTTGAAAATATTGTTTTATTTCCAAGAAATTAAAACAATTCTTTCAGGGCGTCAATATGCTAATTAGAGGGGTCTAAAAATGAACAGAATTAGAGACCTCCTGTCCTAAAACTATGCAAGATTAAACCTTTAAAATATGAAAAACGTCAAGTGTTGTGGTGTATTTGTGTTTTATTATGTACGATCGTCATATATAATTACATGTCAATCAATGCAAATCTAACATTTCCTCCCTTCTTAGTTATGAATCACTGTGATAGAAAAAATAACTCAATAATAATGTCTCTGAATGTTCATATCTCTTATGACTGTCCTAATATTGTTCATACATATAACGTTTTGGTGGGCTTCTGTGCCTTATTGGGTATCGATGTCCTTTGCCTTGTCCTTCTTGCGTCATGTTGCTCTTAGCGGGGGTAACTTTCTTGCTTGTCTGGGTTGTGCTGACTGATGGCTGTTCTACTGCTGATGGGCAGACATCTTCTGCTGGTCTTGGTTGAGGGTCGCTTTGATTTTCATCATGCTTCCTTTCTTGGATTTGGTCTGTGTGCCTTCTCCAATAACTTCCAGCTTCTGTTTTGACTTCATACATCAATGGTCCTAGTTGTGTGTTGATGGTTCCATTAACCCACTTGTCTTGTCCTCTGTAGTCTCGAACTGTCACTGGCTGTCCATCATCAAACAAGCGTATAGGTGTTTTCTTCTCAAGTGCTTTCTTCATTTGTTTCTTCTGCACTGTGCTTTTTACATCTGGCTTCATCAAATCCAGACGTGAACGTATGTTTCGACCAAGGAACATTTTGGCTGGTGTTTCGTTAGTGGTAGCATGAGGTGTGTTACGGTACATCAGTAGGAAATTTGCTATCTTCTTGTTTAAAGAGGCTGATTCTGATTTCATTGCCTTCATACTCTGTTTGAAGGTTTGCACGAATCTTTCTGCTTGTCCATTCGTTGCAGGATGGAACGGTGCTGATCTAAAATGGTGAATTCCATTGCTCTTCATGAATGTTTGAAATTCCTCTGACGTGAATTGCGGTCCGTTGTCAGAAACGAGCTGCTGTGGTACGCCGTTTCTTGCGAATACTGAGCGTAGTACCTCAATAGTGCTTGTTGCTGTGATCTTGTTCATTGGAAACACCTATGGCCATTTAGAGTGTGCGTCGACTATAATCAAAAACTGTTTGTTCATAAATGGTCCAGCAAAATCGATATGGATGCGTTCCCAAGGTGAACTTGGCCATTCCCAGGGGTGGATGGGTACCTTTGTTGGGTTGTTTCGTACTTTGTTACAACCAGGGCAGGTTTTGGTTATCTGTTCAATTTCGGAGTCGATTTCTGGCCACCAGATGTGACTTCTAGCGAGGGCTTTCATTTTCACTACGCCTAGGTGAGTTGAATGGATGACCTCCAATACTTGTTTCCTTAGGGTGTCTGGAATGATTACTCGTATTCCCCACATGAGACATCCCTGATATGTTGTGATTTCATCTCGACGATTGTAGTACGCCAGTAGTAACTTGTCGTCTGGCTTAGTTGACCATCCAGACATGGTCTGTTCATAGACTCTACTTAAGATCTTGTCCCTTGTTGTCTCTCGCCTGATTGTTGCGCTTGTCACTGGTAACTGTTCAAACTGACTAACGTGAAAAATGTCAACAGCTTCTTCCTTTTGATCCTCTGGGGTTACTTCGAACGGTAGTCTTGAAAGGGCGTCAGCGTTAGTGTGTCGCTTAGTGTTCCTATACTCTATGTCGTAAGTATAGCCTGATAGAAACATAGCGTATCGCTGTAGTCTTGTAGCTGTGGTCACTGGTATGCCTTTGGTTGGGCTGAAGATGGTTACTAGTGGTTGATGATCCGTAACCAACGTAAACTGTCTTCCGTAAAGGTAGGTGTTGAATCGTTTGATTCCAAAGATGATTGCTAATGCTTCTTTGTCAATTTGAGAGTAGTTTTTCTCTGCTTTAGCAGCAGTAAGGGGGACTCGCGAATCGCCGGCATTGCCAAAAATCACGAATCGAAAAACCCCAGGGGGGGTGGGGTTTTTGGAGCAGTGACGAGGCCCTACAGGGGGTCTTGCGCGATCGGGTGGCAGCGCGAAAAGTCCCTTACTGCTGCTGTATTTGGGTACCGCAAACGGAGGTTAAGATATTCCTTAGATATAGATGGACGCCATCAAGAGCATACGAAACAAAACTGTGCGTAAGCTAAGAACTCAGGTGTTGGATCGCCTGGATGCGGACTTTGCCTTCACAACATTTATGGAGGGAGATACAGATGAGACGATGAACGAAGAAAGAGCAGAAAAAATTATCGACATGATGCCCGAAGGTAACTACCGTTTGGAGTTGACGTTTATAAAGTATTTAGACGGCGAGTGGATAATCGAAAAGGGCCGTAATCCTATTCGGGCGTCGGGTAAGCAAAACCTGTTTGTCTTAAGTGAAAATACGCGCCCGGGAGCGTTAGTAGGCATTGACATGATGTTTTACGAGGTCGCTTACCCGGTTACTGTGGTCATTTACGGTGCGTACGAGATTAAGAAGCCCGACGTTAAGAAGCTCAAACCAATGCGACATCCAGGTAACTGTGTTGCGAAGTTAGTAAGAGAGTTCTTTGAGGACTCCACCCGTGGTAGTAAGTTAACTTTAAAGAGAAGAGAAGCCATCAGGAAATGGGAAAAAGACACACATAAGGCCGGAGCCACCATAGACAACATCAAGAAGTTAGAGACTGCCTTAGAACGCCGCATACACGTAAAAGATATCACTGACGGGTTCATTTACCCAGGTACGCACAAATACGGAGGTAGAGGTGCCCCCATAATCATTTACCAACACAATGGACACGCTTGGCGAGAACTTAGGTTTCCCAAAAAGAAGGAAACTAAGGTCTATAAAGCTTCTCCGTTGATAGAATTAGTCCACGAAAACTCCGTTTGGTTGATGGATTCGGAAGGAAGTCAGTTTATGACGCAGGATGGTACTCTTTACCGCCCCGAAATTGAACATCAACGCATTCAAAGTGCCTGTGAAACCTTAGGGGAAGACTTCTCAGACGAGGTCCTTAGCTCTCGTAGTTTGGACTTCTTAGCCGCAAAGAAGAGGAACGGATGGAAGTCCACGCCTAAGGAATTCGCCGACATAGCCAAAGCCTGTGTAGAGCATGGTCATGGAGGTCTGTGGAACATGGAGTATGACGAAAACGAATACGTCTCCTTAGACATGAAACACTGTTACCCCGCAAGTTTTAAAGGATTGGGGGATTGTAAGGAGTATTATGACCGCTACGGACATCCAGACTCACAGTTCTTTCGTGTGTCATTAGACGGCAGCTATGACGCTCCAGCTACGGGGTTTGTAAGATTAACCTCATGGGAGTTAGCAAAGGGCTTACACCCCATAATTTATGCGTGGTATGGTAAACATTTACAGGAGAAGGAATGGATTCCCGTGCCGTTGTTAAAGTTCTTTGAAGAGCATAAACTTATGACGTACACCGCCCACGAAGCCATATTGTGTCACTCCTCCTTCACAAAATGGTTACCTGAGCATAACCCCACCGCGCGGGTTGTCATAGGAAAGTTCACTCAGGGCGCAAAAGAAGGCGAAAAACATATGCAGCGACGCTTAATAACGGACGAAGGCGAACTAAGCTTCCTCGTAAAGCGCGCACATGATGATGGATCGATGGTATCTGTGGAAAAGTGGAACTACTTCGTAGAAGGTCAAAAAGAACATAAGTGGAATGCACTGTGTTACTACCAAGATCACAGACCGCAGTATTACCATTTACGCGCCAGTATGTTAGCATATGCGCATATTAACCTTCTTGCGATGCTTCTACGGTTCGACAAAGAGGACATACCACGTGTAGCCACGGATTCCTTATACGTAAAGCCCGAAGTGTTAGAAAAGATGCAGGAGTTCTACACCGAAGACGAGTTAGCGGAAAGTGGTCAATGGCGCGTTAAAGACGAAGAGATAAAAGCCTGGAGAGAACGTGTAGAATATCATGGTGGACACACAAAAGGCGCCATTACCCCCACAGAAGAGCCATTACCGTTAGTTACGGACCCCATTTCCTACCAACGCTTCTCTTACCTTTACGGAACGGGTGGTAGTGGTAAGACCACCAGGGTTTTGGAACTCTTTCCTAAGATAAAGGTGCTAACGCCAACACACCGTTTGGAAAGGGAATTAACGGAGATGGGTTACGACGCGCAAACCTACCACAGCTTCTTTCGCTGGAATGGCCAAAAGTGGGTACCGGAGGCAGTACACGACATACCTCCGGTAATACGTTGGGACGAAATTTGCACCGTTCCCTTGGAAATACTGCAGGAGTTCGTAGACTTCCTAAAAGGGAAATGCCAGGTGATATTTGCTGGGGATCCATGCCAACCTCCTCCAATAGCCGGAGAAATGCCCCACGAATGGTTAAAAGGAATGGTAGACCACTGTGAAGAAATCAACACCGACTACCGCAGCAAAGACCAAGTACGTAAATTAAAGGCGGAATTAAGGGGCCTTAGCGACGCGGAACAAAACAAGATACTACGTAAGCACATACGAGCGAAGAAATACGAGGACTTTCTTTACACATGGCATCCAAAGGATCTGGTGCTAAGTAGTAAGCGCGCGGCACAGTCTCGCATACAGAAAGACCTGTTCGAAATACACCAGGAGCGCTTTCCTAGTCATTTGGTGCCTGTTTGCTACAAACCCCACGACACCCGCATGCAAAAAAGAGACGTCTGGGTACCTGGTACCGACGTTCAACTGCAGAACGCAGTAACGCACGATAAAGCCTGGGTGCCCATAGAAAAGGTGGAAAGAATTACCTCCCACCCAGACTGGCGCTTGGGTTATTGCATGACAGTCCACAGCGCGCAGGGACTTACCATAAAAGAGACCTTATGGATCATAGACCAGCGGCTGTGTTGGAGTAATTTGATATACACCGCCGTAAGCCGCGTAGAATATGCCAAACAGTTAAAAAGAGCCTGGGGGCCGCAAATGCGTTACGATAAGACGCCAGAAGACATAGCAAAGGAGAACATTGCTAAGAAACTCCTTCGCTACAAGCGGCACGACGAAGAAAAAAATATGACGTTCGACCTATGCGTGGACGACGTCTATAAGAAAGGGGCACGGTGTGCCAAATGCAACATACCACTACTATGGAGGTTTGACCCAAATGACGATCAGCAGTTCTCCGTGGATCGTATCAACAACAAACGCGGGCATTGCAAAGGCAACGTAAGACTGACATGCCTAGAGTGTAATCGGGCGCGTGGAGCAGCACTACTCTGAGTCTTTGGGGACTATGAGCAGCTCTTCCTTGACAAATCCGCGACTTGGGCCATTTAGGTAATACAACACGGGTTGCCCTTCCTTGGTGACGGACTTCGAAATCTCATACGTTTCCAGAGACCAGTTAGGATCCGTGGCTCTCTTACTGTCACCTTCGAGTTCCCCCGGCTGATAGAGGTATCTGACCACTATGTCGCGGGGTAGCTTTTTTTCCTTCAGTCCGACCGCCCTTGAACTTCTGACGTAGGACTTGTGTTCCACGTGTTTCTCTTTTATGGCATCCTTGGGTTTTATTCCCGTAGCCCTGGCCGCCTCGTTGTTCAAAGCCGCGACGACCTGGGGGAGCCTCTGAGTCCATTCCCTGTTGCGTTTGGAGGGATCTTCCAGCTCTTTCCAATACTGGTATCCAAAGAGACGCTCGGCCAAGGTCTTATTGAATCTTTCGACGATGCTCTGACCCCTGTGGTACTCAGCTTCGGCTCTCCTAATCTTAGTGCTGTGGTCTTTCAGGGTCTTAGTAACCACGCCCATGAACTCTGTCCCCGCATCCACTTGCAGCAGCTTAGGCCATTTCAAGACGCACTTATAAATCCTACCTAGGGCTTCTGCGACTTCCCCAGAATCCTTGCTGGTTATGGGTTCGGCGTCCTTGTATCTGCTTGCGATATCGACTACGGTCAAAGCGTACCTATAGGTCTTTTTTCTCACCTTATCGTGCGGTAAGAAAAGCAAATCCGCCTGATGAACTTCATTAGGGGTATTTACGGTGAAGCTGGGTCTGGGAATGTACTTAGGCACGGGAAGATAGACCTGCCAGAGGGTTTGTTTTCTTAGCCAGTTCTTAGCCGTTTCATCTGATACCCTGGCCGCGGTCGCGAGTTTCTTGATGGCCGACGCTCCTTTCCAATAGCCTTCAGGCCCATAGTAAATCCTTTTAAGTTTGTCCTCTACGCGGCCCATTATATGAATTCCAGGACGAGATTGATATTGCGTCCGTTGAAATCCACCGTCTTTCCGTCCACTTTAATGGTGATGTTTATGCTTTCTACCAAATTAGACAAATTATAGCACAAAGAAATGGGAGTGCATTCTACCAGGTCAAATGGATTACCCTTAGGTAGAAACTTGAACATAAGAGAAGACTTTTCTCCATTGTTGTAACTATGAACCAAATCGCAATAGACTTCGTAAGAGGATGCGACTTTCCATTTTACATCATATGTACTGCCGCTATTTATCGTGGTACTAGTAAGGCCCAGGAGTTCTACCAATGAACTGTCCTTTAAATTAGCGCTTCCACTATTTTTCTTGAATTTCATTTCATGGGGTAATCCTGTGGTAAGAGTATATCCATGCTTTGCTAGCTCCTTAGCCAGTGTTATAGGGGTGTAATGGGAATCTGGCAACTTTGGCTTTTGGGAATTCACAACGACAAAGCCATTAATTAAATTATACCAAGAATTGTACAAAGAGCAACTAACCAACCGAACCCTTTCCGCGCGGATGGGAGGATTCAGATAAGTGGTAAAGTTATTCTTGTCGCTTTCCAAAAAGACGATCATTATATTAGATACGCCAAGGCCACGCCTCCCGCCAGCCCTGCGACTCCTACGAAGACCAACTCATTGTCTTTTTGTTTCTTAGAAGGCTGGTAGTAATTCTTAAACTGAGGCTTTCTTAACCTAAAGTCGGGGTGCGCCTGCGCATAGAGCTTAAAGGCGTAGTCTGTGTTTTCGAAGTTCTTGTTTGCCTGCATTTTGTCTTGGTAGTTCTTATCCAACCAATCCCTGTAAGCTTGTCTTTTTTCATTCCAAGCTGCCACGTCCCTTTGATATTTCTCCAGCGCTAAGTCGTGTCTCTTTCTTTCGGCGGCCAAATCTCCGCTTTTGTCGCCTCTGACTAATCTATCCAAATACTGACCGCCATAATTAGCTCCAGTGAATGCTAAAGCTGCAATAACTCCACCTGCGATTAAACTAGCCATTATATATTACACCGTAGGCAGGTACTTTTCCTTCTGTAGGTAATTTCTTAGCATGATAGCCCCGCATACGGCAGCGGTCATCTTAGCAAAGTTACTCAGGTTTTTACTTGGGTCCTCAGTAAGGTCCTCCTTTAGGACTTTCTTACCTACCCAGCCAATACCGGCGAGGATGGAGGTTGTGATAGCAGCTTCTTGGACGGCGTCAATTAATTTGGTTGACATTATATTACAAAGCGAGGTTACTCCATTTCAGGGATTTTGTTTTTCGTAGGCGTGTAATGCGCTGGCTCCAACTTTACTTTTGGCTTTGCTGCCCGCCATTGTAAGTAAAGGCTGCCTGCTGCTATAGCGACTCCTAACGCGCCAATGACGTACCCAGGATTAATAAAGGATTCCTCTTCCTCCACCTTTTCTTCTTTTTTGGCTTTGTTCTTCCTGTTCATCTCCGCGAGCTTCTTCCCCGCGGCAACTCTGCCTGGAGATTTAGCCTTGGTAATCTTGGTATCTTCTACGGGTGGTTGTTCTTCGGTGCCACTCATCTTATATTAAGGGACTTGAAGGACTTGACAAGTAACTTGATGACGACTTGACAATGACTTGGCAATGACTTGACAACGACTTGACTAAGTACTTGAGGTGACTTGACAACGACTTGACTAAGTACTTGAGGCGACTTGATCAGGTACCTCAGCAAGTGCTGCCTGGAAGACCTTTTCGACTTCTCTGTCCTTCTTGAAGTCCTTCCAAGAGGCACCAAAGGTGCCCGCAAGTTCCTTCAAGTCGACGTGCTGAGCTACGTGAAGTGCCGCAGAGGCGACTGCCATTAACTTACCGCACTTCAAAGACAACCACCCACAGGTTATCTTAAGTTCTTGAGCAATAACGTAGTCCTCGCTTATGTCCTTCCGCAGTTGCTCCACGTCGTCTATGGGCAGCGCAAGTCCAAGCAATTTAGTTGCAAGTCGGATAGCGGAGTCTGCTACGGCGTCCGTGGTCTTACTAGCAAGGGCAGCCTCGTACCTCTTATGGAACGTTTTGACTTCCTCTTCTGACAGCTTATTAACCTGCTCATGGGTAAGTTCCTTGCCTATCATTTCTTTGCACTTCCCAGAAGACACAAGGATGTTAAGTTGTTCCTCGAGGTTACTTTCATCTAACTGCGTGGGGACTTCATCTAAGAGCTGCTCAATATCCATATACATTAGGAATCATAGATTCCAACCGTGTAGGGAAACCTCAAAGAGAAGATCATCTTGGAATGTTGGTGCGTTTTTAAATGCCGCATGTATTCGTGTAACTGTTCCTTACTTATCTCGCCGCCATAGTCGCTTAAGATGGTTTCCAGGTCACTCCGACTGGGCGTGTAGAAGACGACCAGGGAGCCTATGTTTTCCCTGAAGGGCTTGGCGACACTGGTAAGCTGCTGCGAGAGCAACCAAACGCTGATATTGTCATGTCTGCCGCTGAAGGCGAGCTTCACCAACTCCGAAGTGCGCTTTTTTACGTCGTCCCCACAGGCAATGTCATCCAGTATGAGCAAGGTTTGCGTATCTTTAGGGAATTGCTTATGCCAGAACTTCAAATGGCTGGATAACTCGTTAGGATCCAGTATGTCCACAAAGAAGTCGTCATCTTTCACTCCTATGCCTTCCCAGGTGCGGTTATTCACGTAGGTGGGACAAAGCAGCACGATATAGTCGAAGCGGTATCTAAAGGGTCCTAATAGCTGCTCCACGACGAACTGCGTTTTGCCGCAGCCGGTGGGTCCTACTATCAACGCATTGCAGGGAATATGGTTCGGATCCATTATATATACGATGGACCCAGTGGACGCAGTAAGAAGGATTGCCACCGACGCAAAAGATAAAAGAGACACCATAGAAATGCAAAGGGAGGAGATCGATCGGCTGCGGGAGCGCGTGCAGGAATTGTATAATGAAATGTGCGGTCTGAAGCGCGCGGAGAGGTTTGGCGCCTTGTTGACGATGGCCGGTTGGGCGAAAGAAAGCGTTAAGGACTTTATGCGATATCCCCTGTAGAGCTGTTTAAAAGACACCTCAGAATGTTAAGTATAAGGTTGTTAAATTGTTAAAGATGTGTGCATGCTGCTTTAAGAGACACCTCAGAATGTTAAGTATAAGGTTGTTAAATTGTTAAGGATATCTTATATGAGTCGTTTAAGAGACACCTAAGAATGTTAAGCGTATGGTTGTTAAATTGTTAAGGATATCTTATATGAGTCGTTTAAGAGACACCTAAGAATGTTAAAGATGTGCTGCTTTAAAAGATACCTAAGAATGTTGAGTATGAGGTTGTTAAATTGTTAAAGATGTGCTGCTTTCATTAAGAATGGGATTTACACAAACCTTATTCTGAGACATCTCTTAAAATAGTAGTCTTAACAATTTAACAACCTTATCTTTAACATTCTTAGGTGTCTTTTTTTTCTTTTAAACAGCATCCTTAACAATTTAACAACCTTATCTTTAACATTCTGAAGTGTCTTTTAAACGACACGTGCATACATCTTTAACAATTTAACAACCTTATACTTAACATTCTGAAGTGTCTTTTAAACGACACGTGCAGACATACTTAACAATTTAACAACCTTATCTTTAACATTCTTAGGTGTCTTTTAAATGACTCATGCATATATCTTTAACAATTTAACAACCTTATACTTAACATTCTTAGGTGTCTTTTAAACGCAGCTGTATGCTCCCGTAGACCTGTTTTAAAAGACACTGCAGAATGTTAACAATAAAGTTAAAAATACGTTATATGGTGGTTAAGATACACTTAAGTATAAATGAACTGTTCAATGTGTAAAAAGGTGTTCAGCACCAAGCAAAGACTACAATACCACGTTCGTCATGGCGTTTGCACAAAGAAACCAATTAGTAAAGTTTGTAAGGATTGTGGTAAAGAATTCAGTACCGTTCAAAAGATGCGACAACATCAAGACAAACGCATTTGTGGGCTTTGCAAGGGCTGTAATAAGGAATTTCCTAACACCTCCGAGCACCTGAAAAGGGGCGTCTGTGAACAAAGCAGACAGTGTAGTTTCTGTAATAAGATACAAAGCAGTCGTCAACGTTTACAGACGCATCGGAAAACACATGAAGTCAACTATCGATTTCTCTTTGGGAGCTACGACTTGGAAGGCGTGGATTGCTACCAATGTGCGGATATGATGAGTCGCTGCCCGCATAAAGAGGATTACTTAAGGAATCGCATAGATTACCATAAGAAGATAGTCCGTACTTTCCCCTCTTTTGAACGCGCCGAAGGCGTTCCGTGGACTAAGAGGGAGTATTGGAGGCAGGAGTGCGATCGTTGTGGTTGTGTTAGAGAAGAGGAACATATCTTCAACTGCCTCGACAAATAAGCGTCCTTAACAATATAACAACCTCATACTCAACATTCTGAGACCCTTTTAGAATGGGGTTTGCGCAAAGAGTCTCAAATCCCATTCTTGTTGTTTGTTAAGTATCATCAAAACAACAATAAGAATAAGGACCCCTTTTAAAGGTATATGCTAGCCTACTTCATGGCGATTCCTAATCGCCCTTTCAATATATGGACTGTATTACGTGCGAACTACCAGCTGATTGCATTACGCCGCGTACAAAATACACCTGCCTTCATTGCGGCAAGGTATTTCTTGAAGGATCCCATTGGTGCTCGGCGGATCAGCGGGTCCTTACGAATGAAGAGGACTCTCCGGCTCATACTTAACCACGTCAAATACCCACCTGCCATCCTTTTTACCATGACTCATAACATGGGTAACATCCTGCCCTTCGATGGCGTACCTTATCCTATCAGGCGCCCAAAGGGTGTATGTTCTTTTTTTATTCTTTAAGACCAAGCGCAGGCGGTCGATGTCTTCAAAGACTACGTAATTCTTTATCTCGTAGATTTCCCCCACCACCAAATCCCTCCAGTGCGTTTGTATGAACTTTAACTCGTTAAATTTATCCTTGTCCATATATTCTATGAAATATCTTTAAGTGTGTTGCCAAAGTCTCCGAGGTCTTAAAGCCCTTACAGCACCACCTGCAGGGAATTCGTAGGTGTTCAGCATACGCAGTGATCTCCCTGCAGATTTCGTCGTAGTCGCTGCTTATGAGCACCTTATAGCCGTTTTCTTCATACCTCTGTAAGAGTAGTTGCTGATTCTCAGATAACCTGCCGTTGCCTTTTGGGGTCTTTAGCTCTACGCAGAAACCGCGGTAATGGGTGTGTGCATTCAAAATCATTAAGTCGGGCTGACCTTTTGGTAGCCCTTCTGCCAGCACTTTATACGTTTGCCGTCCGAATCCTGTAATTCGCCTAGGCCAGGGGTCACGAGCATTTGGGGGTAGAATCTGCGGATGTAATCGACCACTTTCTTATGCAGGTCAAACTCATTTTCTATTTTGAATACCAACTTGTTTGGACCGTCAAAGCGCCTTTCTATTTCGTACTTACCTGTTTTACGCAGCGCGGGTAGGACTTCCTCAAAGACCCAATCCTGAAATGCTTCTGCCTTTGGTAGCTTGGAGCTAAATATTAGCTTGTACAACCCGGGCTCGGAAATGAACACGGAATGTGGCTGCGCAGTAAAGGAGCGGTGATTCGAAGCCCCTTGCAAATCAACCCATTTTTTCTGGTACTTTTCAGGAACGTGAACTCTAATTGCGTCTCTGGGACGCTCGTAACCCAGCGCTAGCGCCACTTCCTTCGCTTTAAAGTACAGTTTGTCGCCTTGCACTATGCATTGCAGTTTGGTTTCGTTGTTTTCAAATACGCGAAGCATTGTATATCTAAGAAATATTTTAACCTTAATATGCAACACTTTAAGTTGGTTCATTTCCACGCTCAGTTGCGCGTCTGAGACGACGAAGATGTACGCATTTACTTTGAAGTCGGTAGCGGTTCCTTTAGTGCGTTTGATTTCCAATGTGATGCCGTCCTGCGTATTTACCAGCCGCAGACCTTGCCCGTGCATGGTTTCATCATTCGTCGTGCGCATGTCGATCCACAGCGGCGTACTTATCCTTAAAGAATTCCTCAGGGTTAATTTGATCGCCAAACTTACGCGCAACTTCCTGGTACATATCCGCGGGCTTTATCCCTTGGGAGTAGACCTTGTTTGGAACACCGTTTATGCTAATACCCACGATGTTGGTGATGTGGATGAGAACAGCTTCGGAGGTCGCGCTAGACAGATCTCGACGTTTCCTTGCGACACCCACCAAACTTAAGCCATTAGACCCCGTTTGAGACTATTGGGGTAAGTTAACGCTTTGTTTGTGACCTCAGTCGCCGTTGGTTTTGAAAGCTAACATGTCGTGTAATCATACGTCTGTCGTATATGTAGGAACCCGTCCTGTAACGAGGCTGAACCCCCATTGCACAGCGTAAGGGGTCAGCTTTCTTGTTCCAGTACACCCGCGTCTCATACTGTACCATGCTTTGCTATACGTCCGGTGACTTTGAATAAGGATCAACAGCCAACGCTACATTCCGCCCCTGTCCATCCTCCCCGGTCATATGATTCTGTCGTGGGGTTCCAGCCAAGGTTGACATTTCATTACAAACTGAATCGGCCCCAAATGATATTGGCCGGTCCCTCCCCTTTTCCCGGC